>NC_062535.1:1918674-1936174 GCF_022655615.1 Tachysurus fulvidraco
CAGACAGAGAGAGAGAGACAGAGAGAGAGAGACAGAGAGACAGATAGACAGACAGAGAGGGGGGAGACAGAGAAAGAGAGAAAGAGAGAGAGACAAACAGACAGACAGACAGACAGACAAACAGACAGAGAGGGGGGAGAGAGAAGAGAAAGAGGGCGGGGGAAGAGAGAGAGAGGGAGGGAGACAGACAGAGAGGGAGAGAGACAGAGAGAGAGAGAGAGTGGGAGAGAGAGAGAGAGAGTGGGAGAGAGAGAGAGAGAGTGGGATAGAGAGAGAGATCAGTTGTAGTAATTCTCGTTTACAGGTTTAAATGCAGCCCACTATTGAAGTTGAATGATCTGTTTAGGGACTGAATGAATAAGAAACTCACCTTGAGCTAATCTCTGTTATTCCACTAGGGGGCAAAATAGAGCAGTAACCTCAGTGCTGTAAACTCAGCTACTGACTATAATGAATCGATTTGGAAAGAAACGAAAGAAACGAATGAAACGAATCGACAAAACAATCATAAAGGGATCTAAAAGTAAGGAGTCTCCAGTGTCAGAAGTAAAGCTTTAACCTTTCTAATATAAAAGTTCTCACACACACACGTTCCCTCTCTCGCAGGTTTTCTCCATGGTGGTATTTTGCTCCATTGTAAACGAAGGCTACGTGAACATGGGCAGCGAGCGCCTGCACTGTATGTTCAACAAAAACGAAGACGCCTGCAATTACGGCATCATCATCGGTGTGTTGGCGTTTTTAGCGAGCCTGTGCTTCCTGGCCCTGGACGTCTACTTCCCTCAGATCAGCAGCGTTAAGGACCGGAAGAGAGCCGTGCTACTGGAGATTGGCTTCTCAGGTAAACACACTATATACAGCACACAGTAAACTCGTGTACACGTGCGACACACGTGCATGCAGCTGAATTGTTCACGTTTCATTAACTTTATAGTAACACATGACGACATGATGCTATTGATGTCATAAATTCTTCTATGTTAAATAAAAGTATCCTTAAACAAATCTTTAATATGTTTAATAACTAAACCTATAAATAATGAAGAGAAACGTCAGTAGGGGTAAAGTTCTAACACATTAAAGGTGGGGTCTCCGAGTCTGAGTCAGGACGACAAACTAAACAAAAAACAAAACAAACGTGTAGCCAATGAGCAGAAAGGGGCGGGGCTTGTCGATATGGGCAGAGAGAGTGTTCAGTGCGTGTGTGTGATGTTAGCAGAAAGCGGTTTTAACATCGACATGGAGGACAAAAACAAAGAAAGAAAGAGAAGAAAGACTTACGATAAGGACAAGAAGTAGGACGTGTTAATATAGGATCAGCTTTCCAGCGCTGGAGAGAACTGAAGGAGCAGGAAGTCGGCCACATATTCACAGGTTGGAGTTTCCCGAGTCAATAACTCCTGAGCTAAACGCTGTTACTACACAAATAACACCTCTTTTCTATCGTAGTAATGTAGAGAGGCAGCTACAACCGTGTTTTGTGTAGTAACAGCGTTTAGCTCAGGAGTTATCGACTCGGGAAACTCCGACCTGTGAATATGTGGCCGACTTTACTTAAGACGCCGAGGCGCTTTTTTCCTTCTCGATAGGTGAGTAACGTTGGTTTTGCTTTGTTACACAGAACTAATATATGCCTTTGTCCTTTACATCATTATGCTTGTGTGGCATTTTTGCTTGTTTGTTTATCTACAATCGTATTGTTCTTCCCTTCAGCTATGATAAAGACTGTTTATTATAAAGAAAGTTTCTTTCTGTTAGTCACCCGGGTTACGTACGTATGTGTGGGCGGAGCTATCGATACAGGGGTGGGACTTGTTTGGGTTAGGGGCGTGTTTGTTTTGGTGATTTTATATATCAACATTGGCTTTCAAACATCGGAGACCGCACCTTTAAAGTCTGCTTGGCAACTTAAACAAAAGAGAAAAGGGAAAAAAAAATCCAAAAATTTGGATGAATGTTTTTAAGTTTTCTTGCCTTTGCAGGACTTTGGGCGTTTCTGTGGTTTGTTGGATTTTGCTTTCTGGCCAATCAGTGGAGTCGCACTTCACCTAACGAACTGCCACTGGAGCAGGCGTCAGACGCAGCACGAGCCGCCATCGCCTTCTCCTTCTTCTCCATTCTCACCTGGGTACGACACACACACACACACACACACACACACACACACACACACACACACACACAGTATATGTGCACACACATCGGGGTTTGACTGTGACCTCTGTGTTTCAGGGCTACTTGTGTCTGTTAAACCTGAACAGATTTAAAAACGTCGCCTTTCTGGAGGATAACCAAAGGCTGTTGTCTAAGCCATCACTAACACTGGCGCTAGTGTAGATGATCCTTCACTTAACGCTGCACTAAGCATAACTGCTCACTTCTAACTTTTTAATGCACTTTAATAACTTCTGCCTCTGATGTATAACAAACACTACACAGGTTTATTTTCACGTTCATTCCTCTCGCGGATTTCTTATAAACTCAAAGACACAAAACGTCGCTTGGCTTTTTTTGGCTTTTCAGTTTGAACAAAGAAACAAAAACAAATAATTTAGTACTCGACTCTAACTTAAATGTTGTGTTAGCAGATTATTTGATCCTGATGGCGATCAGAGTTAGCCGTAATGAATGCAGACACAATGAACGCTATGTAGCGTTGAGTTTTTGCACAAACGTCTAGCTGTGACTTATGTTCCTACTGTAACTTCCATGCTAACGATTTCTGAAGCGCTGTTGATGAACGAGCACTAATAAATTCCTTTGCTGTGGTAGATTTGTACTCAAAATGCTAACGTATTAACGTGACTAATCTGGTGAATCTGGCTAGGCGGCGCTGACGATGTTGGCAGTGCAGAAATTTCTGCTCGGAACCGACATGACTCTCTTCACCTCCGCCGAAGCCCCCAAACAGCAGTATCCTTCCAACGACGCAATCCATCAGACCACCATCGACAAGAGCCCAACGCTGATCGAGACGGTGGAGACACGCCCACCCGGATACCAGATCCCACCCGCTTTTTAATCTTCTGGCCAATGAGAAGCAGTGGACAGTGTGGCTTCCCTCCTAGGCTCAGTTGCAGTACTGTTTTCAATGCAACCTCGTCGATCTCCCCTTCGCTATTTCTGGAACAATCCACGCTAACGATTCATCACTCTTTCTACAGCGGAAAGAAGGAGTTACGCAAACAAAGAGCAATATGTTATTTCTAAAACAGTATAGAATCCACTACAATTGAACTAGGTTTGTATTTTTAAAGTAGTTTACCGCTTTATTACTTTATCATGCAGACTAGTCTCTTAGAACGATAACTAGATAGCAATCGAGCTATGTAGCACGCCTGCTAGCGAGGAACATAACTTAATGAAGTACCAAACTACGATGAAGTTGTTCGCTAGCTTAGTAAAGTGCTAAACTAGCACAGAGTCATAAAAGATTCTGTCTGATTCACGTTGGGTCGGTAAAGTTAACTCCTCTGCGGTAGATTAGTGCTAGAACTAGTTATCTAGTAAAGTTAGAACTACACTGTGGTAGTTTTTTTTTTTAAACAGGTATCTAATTACTCCGTTGTAGTTTAACTTACTAAGTTATCTATCCAACATGCTAGCCAGTTGTCAAATGAGTAACTTACTAACAATTACTAGATAGCTTCTAAGCACACACGTAGCATGTAGCACACGTGCTAGCTAGTTAGAGAGCATAGAAATGCTGTAAACATGCTACCATACAATATGGCTATACTTAGAGTAACTTAGATGAAGTTACGTTTAAAAAAAAACATGTATAATATTTAATTTGCTTCATTAAAATTCAGTTTGGCGACAGTTTACTGCCTTCGGTATCTTATTCACGCGAATAACTAGCGTGCTAGCGTGCCGTCATACGTGTGACCTTTAATGAGAGTTAGATAGTAAACAGGCTGCGTAGTGAACGAACAAACGCTCGATTCTCTGTGTGCTGTTTAACGAAATAAAGAAGATAAAGTACAAACAGACAAAGAAATCAACTGCAAACCCCCCCCCCCTCCCCCCCCACACACACACTTTAGTCTCGGGTCGTCGATGTGGCCGTGTTTAAAGCAGTACTGAAATGCACGAGTATTGTAACGTTTCCTTTTCTCTTGTCTTTTTTGTTTAAAGGGCTTCTCTGTTTAAATGAAATATTAAACATAACGTAATGAAATAAATAATGACTTTAACGATCACTTATTTGAGTCAAATTGTAAATTGTTATCTCTCTAGTTTAATAATCCCGATTAAGGAGCTGAGGGACAAAATGCAGTGTAAAAAACAATATATTAAACATCTATTAAAGCTATTAAATATAATCTATATAAAGTTCTATAAGTTATATGTATAAAGTATTTTGTTTCTTAGGCCAAAGTTTCTGAGCGCAAATCCTGTACTGCTGTAGGCTTTATGTGTTTATACATTATTCATTTTATTCTAAAAACGAAAGTCAATTATTTATTGTATTTATTTTAACGAGACCAAACTACAATTAGAACGTTAATATCACCCCATTTAGTGTGTATGAGTTGGAGGGGCGGAGCTAAGAGGGAGGGGCCATTTTAAAGCATCAACAATGTGTTTATTCCTGAAAGACAAAATGACATTGCTGTCTTAAAGAGTCCTGATGAGAGCATCTCCACCTGTGTGTGTGTGTGTGTGTGTGTGTGTGTGTGTGTGTGTGTGTGTGTGTGTGTGTGTGTTGTCAGTATTACTGCATGATAAGACTAACCATAGAAACACCTACATCCTAAAAATACCATTTTAGCATTTAGAGAGGAGAAGAAACGTGTTGGTGAATCTCTGACTGAATAAACACTCTTTCTGCAAGAGCCTGTTTTCAGTTTTCTTGTATTTATTTCTGACGTACGGCTTCTTTAACCCCGAGTTTCTGAGACCTGCATTATCAGTACTTTACTGAAAAACCTGTTGTATACAATGTGAGACTCGTCTTCTGCCCCCTAGTGGATTTACTTATGTACTGCAGTCAATAGCAGGCTTTAGTCTGTCTTTTCCAATATGCCTGCCTTCATGGTCTGATGGACATGTCGGTGTTTTGCATGGACATCTTTACTCATTTTGGAAAAGTTATGTTAAAAATATAAATATGAATATGTACGTTATTAAAGCAACTAATAATAAATGTATATTTTATCCAGAATTTTATAGTAAAACCATATTAAATATGTGTATAAAATGTGATACAGCAGGTTTACATTTACATTAGACATCACTGGATTGCATTAATCCTGCCACAGTGCCAAATAAAGGATTTTTATTATTTATTAAACTAATTAAAAATTAAAATGACATCTTAATCTATTTTTTTATTTAATCGTCTAATGGAATTGAAATATTTGTGATTTTTTTTATCATAATTTTCTTTCAAATAATTTTCCTTTTGTCGTAATCGATTTTCAGTAAAAACAATTAAATGATTATTATAATGTATATTTTATATGTAATAAATTCATGGAAGAAATTCAGAATACGCAAACATCATGAAGGTGTCAGGAAATGAAAAAGGTTCCTGTTTGGGGAAAAAAAAGTTTGAAGCAGAGTTTTGGTTATGAAATAAACAGTAAATTGCCATAAAGGACTGATGTATCAAATATTGTACAAAAAAAAATCAACAGTTAAAAACATTTGTAAATGGAAATAATAATAATAATAATAATAATAATAATAATAATAATAATAATAATAATAATAATATTTTGGGGGGGATTTTGTTAAAAACACAGTAAACACTGTTTTATTCATTCATCAATTCATTTATCGATAGTTAATCTGAGTAAAGCATTAAAAGATCTTCTGAATATCTGAGTTAGTGGAGACAAATGAACATCACTGATCTGATTCATCCTAAACAAATTCAGAACAAATGATTTGTACTAAAGACCTCATGACGATTTTGATGTCACTGATGGAGACATTATTTAACTGCACTTTAAAAATAATCATCAGAGTTAATTTCACATAAATCACTAAATAAATTATAAACAGACACTAATGATCATAAACTCATCATTATGCCACAAATTCCAGATTCACTACTTTTAGAAATAATACTTAAAAAAAGTTTTGTCAGTAAAAAATACTTTAATATGAAAACCCTGAATTAAAGCTTTTAGTTCCTAAACACATTGTAGTAAAAGTTTAATATATTTTAGCACCACCAGGGGGCGTCAAAACACCGAGAACGGACAGAATAATCCAAAGTAAAACTCTCTGAAAGAAGAGAATTTAAACGTCACTTTTATTAAATTAAATCTCAGAAAGATTTCTTTAAATGTTTATTTATTTATTTTTTTTGAAAAACAGATTTAAATGACAATTGTGTTGAATAAGTTGAAGACATTTCAGTTGTGTAACGTTCCCTTTGGCACTGATACAGTTAGTATTTAATCTTTAGTGTTAAACTTTAATGAGGGATAAAAATGAACACGGCCCATGGAGTAAATGCACGTGAGTCTTTCTGAAGTCCTGTATTTTGATCTAGAAGCTTGAGTTTCTAAATTCCTGCTTTAAAGTCTGCAACATGGAAATAATCCAGATTAGACATGAGACGATAAAATAATGAATGTTGATAAATGAATGAAGCGGAACAAATGGACCAGGAGTCTGCTGTATTTCCAGGTTAGTTCAGTCTGCAGCGCTGGTTTAACTGGACGGAGAACAGCACTTGATGCAGCGCAGATCATTTACACGGTGAACTAAAGATCACTAGCATGTTTCTTATTACTGACAAACACAGAGAAAGTGTTTCAGCTACAACATACAGTACGATACATGTTACTGAAGTATGGGGAAGCGCTGAGGACAAACATCAGTCAAAATCTCCTACAAGTTCAGGATATTTATAAAACTCTACTGCATTTCAACTTACCTCAGAACCTAGACGCCTGAACTGGAATTATGTAATTTTTCAAGCTACAAAGTAGGAAAAAAAAAACCATGTACGCCTACAAGGACAGGCTCGCGCTTTTGTTAGCGACTAGCGAGTCTTTATAGATAATGTTCTAATATATACAGCAGTGTTTCATTCATTAAGCAGTGAGTATCGTGCTGTTCCCTTTAGCGACGGCGGTCGGTGCAGCCGTGCTGACATGACCTCAGGTCTCCATGTTGGGGTTGAGGGACTTCCTGACTTTCCCCATTTAAGAAGAGGCTTCCTGTGTTCTGGTCAAACACAGCATGAAATCTCATTTTCTGAGGTAACGAGGTTCTGTTCTGTGACTCAGACACTAATTCTGATAATCAAGGCCGTGAAGGAATTTTCTAAACCTGCAGCCTGGACATAACAGATAAAGTTAAATACTTAACGCCTCCGAAATTTCAGGAGAGAGATGATTTCACAGCACGACCTCGTCATCTTCCTGTCCCAGATGAAATGCTGAACGAAGGAGAAACACAGGCTCTAAAGCCATGAACATGCAGCCATCACGGCGTGTGACTGGAACTCAACACCACCAGCATGGAAACATGGAAGTCCTGCCATAGGAGATCTTTGTTTTGGATGGTCAAACCTCTGGATTGTACTTTATTCACTCCTGTAACATCTCAGCATTTTGTTGTGTGGCTTGAATGTTACTGAATTTAAACACAAACACATTCTCCTAATAAAAAAAAAAGCATCATTGTTTTTACACCAAACTCATGGGCTTATTTGTAATAAAGCGTTAAATATATGAAGCAGGGATCGTCCCGGTTCTTCGTCGTCAGCAGTGACCTCCTCTATCGCAGTGTAATTAGCGCTGTAGCTACTCAATGTGTGTGTAAAGATATACAATAAAAAAGAAAACCGAGTCTTCGCTAATTTGCTAACATTAACTAACTATATTTGACTAAGCCTGGTTTCTATGCTAAAGCTAACCAACAATTCCGGTAGCTAAGCTAGTCGAATGCTAGTTAGGGGTGAAAATCACATCACTTACAGGATATTTTATTGATAAACAGAAGAGATGGAATGACGTCAAACCCGAAATTTTTAGATGGATAATAAAAGTTGATTTTCACACAAATTTCATTTTATTCGATCAGTTAAGACTAATTCCTGAGTATATTTTAACAGTAACGATATTTTTTCACCTTTATTCTAAGAAACCTACCTAACGGTTTTAATATCGTTCCTTATTTCTCGAGTTTTATTTCTATTTATTTCTAACGTTTCGGTTACTAATCCTGACTGATTCCTCTGGGCATTTGCATCAAGCAGAGCTCAGGTGCAAAAAAAAAACAAAACAAAAAAAAAAAAAAAAGTGTATTTTTAACCTAATTAGATAATAAGAAATGTTTCGATCCGATCCTAGAAACTGTAGAAAACTTTTAGAAATTCGTAACTTCCTAGACTGAAATGTTCGGAGTTCATCTGAGTTCATCGCTCCCATCGTGCAATAAAATGACAGACAGGTTTATCAACATCATTTTTTTTCTCTGAGCACAAAGTCGTCCTCTTGTCAAAGATTTCGGCGGATGTTTCAGGCTCTTCGGTAAAATTTATTGTCTTTAAGATGCAGTCAGTGGGTTTCCTCTGTTCGTGCCCTGAATATAACAACAAGTCCTGAATTCTTATCACGGAACAGTCCGAGCGTCGCTCTTTCAGTCAAACCTGCAATATTTTTGTCCGATTTCAACAAAGTTGTAACATCAAAATTCTCCGAAATTTTTTTTCTATAGACATTTTATCACAATTTCAAAATCAAAACACACACACAAAAAAAAAACGGAGTGAAAACGTTGGGAAGGTCCACGCCGGATCGTCACCACCTGCTCATACACCGAGTTATAAGCCCTTAATTTTCCACACAGTCGTTTTCTCTACAACCTCAGAATTTAGATCTAAATAAATATATAATATATTAAAGCAAATCGGATCTGGATTTAAGAGTGAATTCTTTTTCTGAAGTAAAACTTCCTTTTCTTCTGCTTTGTGAGATGGTTATAAATCACAGAGCACCGACGTAGGTCGTCGTCGTTGTCCTGCTGCACGAGTGACGACGAATATTTATTAAATACAACAAGAGTGTTAATGGAACAGTAAACATTGTCATGATGGAGGGAAAGCTACAGTTTATGGCTTTGGGCTGTGAATTTTTATGGCATACTGACAGCAGCCTGTAGGTACGAAACATGTTCACGACCAAAACCGCGACAGAAAAGAAAACACACACAAAATCGAAAAACAAAAGAAAAACAACCAAAAACGTCATTCAAAACATGCAGTGAGATTTAAACACAAAACAAAAATCAGAAAACAAAACAAAACAAAAAATCGACATTATTAAAAATACCAAAAATATCTAATCAGAAAAGTAAAACAAACGCAACAACAGAAAAAACACCACAACACACATCAGAATGAACAAATTATAAAATGCAACAACAAAAAAACGAAAGAAAACGAAACATGTTAACGAAATTGAAACGAATCAGAAAAACAATGTCATGAGAACTAAAACACAACACATTAGAAAACTCAACAACAAAATAAACACAATTAGAAGCCTGCGATGTTTAATAAGGACCTTGTTACCGTTGATGAAGTTTTGAGTTTGACACGTTTTTGTTCACGCGTTTTGCACTTACGGGCCGCGGCGTTTATCTGACGCCACTTTCACATCGTTACTGTGTTGAAATGTTTATCATAAACTCAGGGGCTTTTTACACCTGGTCACTTCCTGCGTTTTCTGTGATCCGATATCTACCCGACGGTAAAAAGACCAGGTCTAAATGCCCTCCGAAACGTTTTGGAGATGGATATAAACCCGATGGTACAAACCCCTTCAGGAGGTGGTCTGGGACGCGTTCAGATGACAGGTGTAAATGAATGTGGTTGTTCAGGCCACATACGTCAGCGCTATACTCCTCCCAAACGGAACTACGTCACTCACCGGTGACTCGCGAGTCGTGCATCGCGCCAGAAACGAACATGTTTTCCCACCAGCGCTGCTCCGATCTTTCACCCAGGCGTCTCGTCGGGTCTTAAAACGCAGCAAACAGTAAACGCTGTTTTTTGTAGCAACCGTGTACACCAAAGTGTGTTCCATTACAATTACCCCAGAAATGAGGTAAAATATATTAGCATTTTGGGCGGGAGTAGAAAGATCGGATCGATATCCGATTCGCCGAGACGTGTTTATGTGGTCTGATGTAAATGGGACAGTTTTAACCAATCAGATAGATATGGGATCAGAGACAACACACGAAGTGACCGGGTGTAAAAAGGCCCTCAGCTATGAAAAGCAATAAAAACAAAAAAATTATTATTATTAATGATAAAACAAGAATATTATTCGGCATGCTGCGGGATCTCAGGATGAACTGAAGGGGAAAATATAAAGTTAGAGAAGTGTTTTGTCGAATGTATTTCATAGAAATAAATAAATAAAAAACAAAAAAACATTTCCTTGTCAAAAACATTTGAGTGCGTGCAAAACTCTTGGGCTTTTTTTTTTTATATATATAAAAAAATTTCATAGGTGCTGCATTCAATAAATATAAGAGCTCTGTAGAGTCTGGAGTAACTGCTGACTCCTGCGTTCAGTCCTGATGATTCCGTCATGCAGGGTTTCAGACTGATGTGTCAACGTTACTGCATCAGGATCTGCATGTGTTCAGGATCTAGAAGCTTCGTCTGCGTTCGTCTTGGCTCCGGGTTTCATTAACGCCATCGTACTAACACACAGGCCACTGTTACATGAACCGTCTCATGACTATTGTGATGTTTTAGAAATTTGACGCGACGTGATCGGAACCCTACGTTCACGACAGCGCGCGACAGAACGACGTCTGTTTTCTACACGGAACCAAGCTACCGTTTCGGCGACAAAGCAACATCTCCAATGAAGGTTCTTGACGTCATGCGAATTAGATTCGAAAGTTCTAGGACCGATTCTTTCCCGCTCACGGCTTAATGTTCTCCCTGCGATGTGCGATGGAAAAAACAAACCAAAGAAAAATTGTACAGTAGAAGCGTGGTTTCACACGATCCTGTCATATAGAACCTCTAATTAACTGTGAGACGTGACGTAGAAAAATAAAGCTTGGAAGGAGGTAGCGAAGATCTTCGGTGCCTCTAGCGAGCTACTGAGGTTAGCATGCATCGCTAATCTAATCCGAGAGACTGAGCTAGTGCGAAGCCGAGCACGTGACACGTAAATCAAACGAATGAGTTTAGCATTAGTTAACTAGCAGGCTTTAGAAGTTATTTATAGCTACTACAACTTCTCATCAGAACGGATGGCCACGCCCACTCGTCACCGTCTTGTGTGAACGTAGGGTACCGTGAGCTACCGTGAGCTACGATATTTAAACGTATTTCTATTCTCAGATCTCTAATCAACACGACGATTGCATAACTCGTTTCCACCGTACCGACCGTTAGCGTGGTCTTTTTACTTAGCTTCATTTTCCTTAGCTGAATTCTTAAAGGTGCATGTTAGCATCAAAAGTTTTGGTCTGAATCCTCATTGGCTGAACAAACCAGCCCATAACAATAAGCCACGCCCATAACGGGTCCGTAACTCTCGGATTATGCATCGAGTAGGACACAGTTCGATGATTGGTCCTCGTCTGACCCGCGATTGTTCGATTGCTCAAACGGGACAGACAGACGGATTGATAAATGAGGTTGTGGGAGGGGCTTAGTGACTAGCAGAGAATCGGGAAGATCCAAAGTCTCCAGGAGCAGCGTGGAGTCGAATGATGGCGTTCGCCTTTTCAGAACCGAGCCACTGGGGGGAGTTTCAGAGGACATGGGCAGGTCTGTGGAAGTGGAAACACAAGGTGGACTCATTTTGTGCTTCCTGCGCAACAGAGACGCTTTTGTTTCTTGCATTTTAAAGGGTGCACTTTTCTGTTTTGGCTGGATTGACCACGCCCCATGGGTGGAGTCCATACTGTTGTACTTCCTAAGGTCACTTCCTGTACTATTACTTCGCTGTGATTGGCTTTCAGACATAAAGTGCCTGCGACATGTGGAGATAAGGTGTGGCTGCGTCTGATGAGCCGGACAGCGGAGTCTTTTCCCTCGACGGACGAGAGGATCTGTCTGACTTCTTCGTCTGAGGTGTGTGTGTGTGTGTACTTGTCCGGTTGTGTGTGTGTGGATCTGCGTGACGGGATGCTGCGCTGGCTGTACACACGTCGGCTTGTTTGGACGCTGGCTGTCCGACTGCGACATGTAGGGGGTGTGGCTAGAGGAGAACAAGGGGCGGAGCCCCCAGTCAGTGGAATGCTCGGAACTTTGAGCGAATCGGAGTGGTGCAGAAATAAGTTGTCCTTCGATCCAGTGTTGGCTGAATCCACAGAGTCGCTCTTTATCGCCTCCTACAGGGAGAAGGGCGTAATGTAAAGGTCTCACGTCACATTCACATTCATCGCACGTGTACTCTGACACGCTACCTGTCTTTGGAGCGTCCTGAAACTAGACTTTTGTCTAGTTATACGATGTGGTGGGAGGGGCTCCAAATGAGAGGCGGGGCCAGACGGAGGTTCTGGAACCTGCAGCAGAGATTCCCATTCACACAAGTCCGACTTCACTGACAGAAATGAGCCTGAGGACAAAAGGAAGGAGGATCGATTTAAGGGTTTTAAAACTTTAATAATAATAATAATAATAATAATAATAATAATAATAATAATACATTTTGAATAAAAGCTATTTGTATAACAATCAAATTTTCATGTAAGATATTTATTTAAAAGTGAATGTTTTGTATAAGAAAATAAAAAATGGATTATCTGACGCTTCTTTACAAAGCATTCAGACTATTACTACTAATATTAATAATCGGACTTGATTTAAAGTGCAACTTGTTTAGAATAAAAACAAAACCACAACGATGATAAATATGACGTTCACATAACACGTATACAGTATATGACACGACACATGACACATGACACATGACATAAAGTCGTTTTATTGGTCGCTTTAATAACAACAGTGACCTGTAATTGTGGTGTGATCGACGGTCTGCTGTTTGGAGACGATCTGATCTCTAGGTTTGTGTCCAGCTTTGGGGTAAAACATGTAGCTGTCGTTGGGTAAAGACATCATTCTCGAAATACTCGGCTTCCCGACTGTGAGCAAGTTTCTGTCCTGAAGGTCATCGCCCTGGAAATAGAAACCTCCTGAGTCAGATTAATGCGAAACTCAAATATAAGATACATTTATCCTGGCACGTTACTGACACACACACACACACACACACACACACACACACACACACACACACACACACACACACACACACACACACACACACACCCAAACAATTTAAAACCTCAGAGTTGCAGGAACGAACCACCTTCTAAAAGTTATTAGCTATGTTATGTGTAAATACTCCAGTGCAGCAGGTGGCGCTGTCAATATTCCAAGACTACAGGAAGAACATCACCTTCTGTAAAGTGCTGGAAGTTGTTGAAAGTGCAGACATCATTTGTAGAACACATAAAAATAGACATCAGAGATCATTAAATACATGGAAAGTTCAGGATGTTGAGGTTATGACGGTGTGATGATTGGACACGTCTAACGACACGTCTCGGGTGGACACACGTCTAACGACACGTCTCGGGTGGACACACGTCTAACGACACGTCTCGGGTGGACAGCTGAGGAACAGCAGTACTGAGGATGTTGTAATGAGGACCAACTATTTATAGAAGTGACTCAAACCCCTAATAGTTTTAATGAGTATTATTTCCGTCACCAGTTAAATGTCACCGAGTCAGTGACGTGTTTATGTTGTGTAGTTATTCGAGGTCAGACGTGGACACAGAACCCAGAGAACCCAAAGCTCCAGCTGGTAGAAGAGACTGTTACCTGTTTAAGTGCAGGAGATCCTGTAACCTCACCAGCAGAGGCGGCGGCCTTTTGCCTTAGATTTGCCTGTAGCTCCGCCTCCAGCTCCGCCTCCATCTCCGCCTCCTCACAGGCGTCCTTGTTACTGTCCTCTAAGTGCTTCATCAGCACAGCGACCACCACGTTCACCAGGACGAACTGCGCCACCAGCACGAATGTCACGAAATACAGCGGGGAAACCAGTGGCAGGTAACTCAAGCAGCGATCTCCCTTACACTCCCTCAGTGTGTCCTTTATCACACACACACACACACACACACACACACACACACACACACACACACACACACACACACACACACACACACACACAGTTCATTAATCATGCTGTCTACAGCGGCTCTAATAATCCTATGATATGACATTTCAGGAAACCTAAATGGCAGTGTGTGTGTGTGTGTGTGTGTGTGTGTGTGTGTGACACTTTGTGTGTGTGTGTGTGTGTGTGTGTGTGACACTTTGTGTGTGTGTGTGTGTGTGTGTGACACTGTGTGTGTTAACTATGTGTGTGTGTGTGTGTGACACTGTGTGTTAACTATGTGTGTGTGTGTGTGTGACACTGTGTGTGTTAACTGTATGTGTGTGTGTAACACTGTGTGTGTTAACTATGTGTGTGTGTGTGTGTGTGTGTGTGTGTGTGTGTGTGTAACACTGTGTGTTAACTATGTGTGTGTGTGTGTGTGTGTTAACTATGTGTGTGTGTGTGTGTGTCTGACACTGTGTGTGTTAACTGTATGTGTGTGTAACACTGTGTGTGTTAACTATGTGTGTGTGTGTGTGTGTGTGTGACACTGTGTGTGTTAACTGTATGTGTGTGTGTAACACTGTGTGTGTTAACTATGTGTGTGTGTGTGTGTGTGTGTAACACTGTGTGTGTTAACTATGTGTGTGTGTGTGTGTGTGTGTGACACTGTGTGTGTTAACTGTATGTGTGTGTAACACTGTGAGTTTTAACTGTGTGTGTGTGTGTGTGTTAACTGTGTGTGTGTTAACTGTGTGTGTGTGTGTTAACTGTGTGTGTGTTAACTGTGTGTGTGTTAACTGTGTGTGTGTGTTAACTGTGTGTGTGTTAACTGTGTGTGTGTTAACTGTGTGTGTGTGTTAACTGTGTGTGCGTGTGTGTGTTAACTGTGTGTGTGTTAACTGTGTGTGTGTGTTAACTGTGTGTGTGTGTTAACTGTGTGTGTGTGTGTTAACTGTGTGTGTGTGTGTGTTAACTGTGTGTGTGTGTGTGTGTTAACTGTGTGTGTGTGTGTTTGTGTGTTAACTGTGTGTGTGTGTGTGTTAACTGTGTGTGTGTTAACTGTGTGTGCGTGTGTGTTAACTGTGTGTGTGTGTGTTAACTGTGTGTGCGTGTGTGTGTTAACTGTGTGTGTGTGTGTTAACTGTGTGTGCGTGTGTGTGTTAACTGTGTGTGTGTGTTAACTGTGTGTGTGTTAACTGTGTGTGTGTGAACATGTTAACCTTCATAATTCCATTCCAGTTGTCTCCAGTTGAGACTCTGAAGAGTGTGAGGAACGCCATGCCGAAGTTCTCGAAGGTAGCGTGTCTGCTCAGACCTTCACACGGGTTCTCATCAGAACATTCTGTGTGAACGTGAGGAGAAAATGATGAACTCACTAATGAGGAACTTTAATGCATGTTGATTAATGAATAATTATTCTATACAGAGTCCAGGATGAAAAGTCAAATCAACATCACTGTGAATCCTATAGAATGTGTTTCATCATCAATCATCAAAATGTCACAAACATAACACACAAACATAACACACAAACATAACACACAAACATAACACACAAACATAGCACACAAACATAACACACAAACATAACACACAAACATAACACACAAACATAACACACAAACATAACACACAAACATAACACACAAACATAACACACAAACATAGCACACAAACATAACACACAAACATAACACACAAACATAACACACAAACATAACACACAAACATAACACACAAACACAGCACACAAACATAAAACACAAACACAGCACACAAACATAACACACAAACATAACACACAAACATAACACACAAACATAACACACAAACATAACACACAAACATAACACACAAACATAACACACAAACATAACACACAAACAGCACACAAACATAACACAAACATAACACACAAACATAACACACAAACATAGCACACAAACATAACACACAAACAGCACACAAACATAACACACAAACATAACACACAAACATAGCACACAAACATAACACACAAACATAGCACACAAACATAACACACAAACATAGCACACAAACATAACACACAAACATAACACACAAACATAACACACAAACACAGCACACAAACATAACACACAAACATAGCACACAAACACAGCACACAAACATAACACACAAACATAGCACACAAACATAACACACAAACATAACACACAAACATAACACAAACATAACACACAAACATAACACACAAACATAACACACAAACATAACACAAACATAACACACAAACATAACACACAAACATAACACACAAACATAACACACAAACATAACACACAAACATAGCACACAAACATAACACACAAACATAACACACAAACATAACACAAACATAACACACAAACATAACACACAAACATAACACACAAATAATTATTTAATGAGGTTAAATAATAAAATTTAGAATAATTTTGTTTTTTTTTAATGCTGATGTTTTAGTTACAGTCTGTTCCACACAAACGCTGCTGTTCTGTGAGTTTATTCATTCATTCATCTTCTACCGCTTATCCGAACGTCTCGGGTCACGGGGAGCCTGTGCCTATCTCAGGTGTCATCGGGCATCGAGGCAGGATACACCCTGGACGGAGTGCCAACCCATCACAGGGCACACACACACACTCATTCACTCACACACACTCACACACTACGGACAATTTTCCAGAGATGCCAATCAACCTACCATGCATGTCTTGGACCGGGGGAGGAAACCGGAGTACCCGGAGGAAACCCCCGAGGCACGGGGAGAACATGCAAACTCCACACACACAAGGTGGAGGTGGGAATCGAACCCCCAACCCTGGAGGTGTGAGGCGAACGTGCTAACCGCTAAGACACCGTGACCCCCACACAATTAAAAAATTTCCACTTCAATTTATTTGATTTTATCCATTTTTTTTGACTCTCTGTTCTAACTCCGTCTCCACGTGTATAATCTGTGTGTACAACAGAGTCCCTAATTTAAACCCGCTATTCTATTGTAGAATTACGGAATCACCACTTTTGTTGTTTTTCTTGGGAAGAAGTGTAGAACTGACCGAGTTTTCCAAACAGCTCGACTCCCAGAGCAGCGTAGATGAAGAACAGCAGCATGAAAAGAAGCCCCAGATTTCCAACCTAGAAAAGAAATAAATAAATAAACAGCCAAGAAACACCTCCAGGAGAACAGTATATATGAGCTATAGTAAGAAAGGAAATGCTATACTGTATTCACACACACACACACACACACACACACACACACACACACACACACACACACACACACACACACACACACACACACACCAAGACACTAGGGGCTGCACAGAATAGTCAACTACTCAAACTATTTT
>NC_062535.1:1938674-1943674 GCF_022655615.1 Tachysurus fulvidraco
TCTATCATCCTCTATATCCCTCTCTCTCTCTTCTCTATCCTTCCGTGATAATTAACGTGATAATTAACTAATTAATTAATAATTAATAATTGTTTTTTATTCCTCATTTACATGGAATCACAGACATGTACAGTAGAGCTAACTACCCCACTGTCAGTACTCTGCCCTAACCTCCCCTCCCCTCCCCTCTCCCCTAAACACCGTTACACTTCACCTGTCTTTGAAGAATCTTCTGAATCCGAAGGCGACCAGCTTGAGCAGGGCCTCGATCACAAACACCAGCGTGAAGACGTAGTTGCAGTATTTCAGGGATTCCTCCAGATACTGCACACAGAAACACCATGTGGCTTTACATCGCGTCCCGCTCAGGGCTTTGAGTTAGTCCCTGTGTATCTGGATGTTTCACCTTTTATCCCTCACTCATGCTGGATGCTGATTGGTCAGAAGATGCTGGATCAAGTGCTATTCTGACTGTATCACAGGTTCTTATTAATATTCATGAATTCTCGTTTCTATAGCAACAGCTCGTTCACAGGGACGTGTATGTTAATGTAACATTTACAGAAGGAGTCTCCAGTGTCGGGGAAAGGTGGAGGTTCCTTAACTAGACGTCTGCTATCGTCAGCACACAGAGACCCTTCAGTGTCCTCACGTAATACACAGATACTGTATGAACTGTGTGTGTGTGTGTGTGTGTGTGTGTCACCTTGGGCTGATTGTAGTGCTCCATGGACATGGTGAGGACGTTGATGCCGATGATGATGGTGATGAAGAGGTCTAGATAGTGGTTGGTGCAGAAGGTGTGGATGCAGCGACGGGCGGGAGAGTAGTCTGCGTAATACGGTCTCTGGAGGGCCTCTAAAACACACACGCGTGCGCACACACACACACACACACACACACACACACACACACACACACACACACACACACACACACACACACACACACACAGCTCATTAAGCACCAGAGTCATTAAATTACTTGAGTGCAAAAAAGTCTTGCAAAGCGGCTGTGCTGGTATCCGGGAGCTGCAGTGCTGTTCCTGTGTGTGTGAGTGTGTGTATGTGTGTGTGTGTGTGTGTGTGTGTGTGTGTGTGTGTGTGTTAATGGTCTTCCCTAGCCTCTTCTGTTTAACTGTGACAGGACGGTGCAGGCTGCCCTCGATTTTACTGTCTCAAACTCATAAATATTCAGATTCACTCTTAAGATTAGCCACTTTACGCACTAAAGTAAAGTGTGTGTGTGTGTGTGTGTGTGTGTGTGTGTGTGTGTGTGTGTGTGTGTGTCTGTCTATAGCAAGAATCATTGTGACCCAGTTTTTTGTCACAATATTAAAAATGCTAGCATGGCAAAAGATGGTTGTGTGTGTGTGTGCACGCGCGCGTGTGCGTGTGTGTGTTTATGTGTGTGTGTGTGCTGGGAAATAGACGAGTCATTGGTGAGATCATAAACTGGAGGAGTCCAGTGTCCCCCTTCATCTATCACCAGTGTGACTGCTCAAGGTGTCTTGAGGGAAAAAATGACAGTGTTTGCTGTGTGTGTATAAGTATGTGTGTATGAGAGTGTGTGTGTGTGTGTGTGTGTGTGTGTGTGTGAGAGTGTGTGTGTGCGTGTGTGAGAGTGTGTGTGTGTGCGTGTGTGTGTGTATATGAGAGTGTGTATATGACAGTGTGTCTGTGTGTGTATGAGAGTGTGTGTATATGAGTATGTATGTATGAGAGTGTGTGTGTGAGAGAGAGTGTGTGTATGAGAGTGTGTCTGTGTGTGTATGAGAGTGTGTGTATATGAGTATGTGTGTATGAGAGTGTGTGTGTGTGAGAGAGTGTGTGTATGAGAGTGTGTGTGTGTGTGTGTGTGTGTGTGTGTGTGTGTATATGAGAGTGTGTGTATGACAGTGTGTCTGTGTGTGTATGAGAGAGTGTGTATATGAGTGTGTGTGTGTGTGGGGGGGGGCCTAGATGGCCTCAAGACACTAAAGCAGATTGAGATTGAGTTTGTGCCAAAATCAGCGATGCGACACAGAAATGTACCTCAGCCAAACTGAGTGTGTGTGTGTGTGTGTGTGTGTGTGTGCGCTCATCTTTTTTTATGGCTGCTAAAACTCCATGAAAGTGCAGCATGATTATGCTAACAGAGAAGGTTCCACATTATCTGCGTGTTTATGCTTTACATTTCAGTCTTGTTTTATAAACCTCATTGACTTTCATGAGAAATTAAAAAAGTGATGCAGGTCATTTTCCTGAACTCAGGATGAACTCATTACAGAAATGTTCACTAAAGTTTAGAAAGTAAAACGAGGCCATTTCTTCTGTCTGCGTGGTTTCTTTCTTCTCTGCGGTGGTTTCGCTCCAGCAGCCCGACCTAAACTCTGCCCCTCTGAGCTCCAAAATAACACCAGATTTCTACCACATCCCAAAATTTCACACAAGAAATACTCTTTTATTTATAGAGCCGTTGCTCCGTAAAGCCCACGCGGACCACGCGGACCACGCGGACCACGCAGCACAATATCTGGCTTTCCATTGTTCTTTATTGTTATTAAAATATCAAACCTGGATCCTGAAGTGAGTCCAGTGAACTTTTATGATCTTTCTGGAATATAACTGTTGCAGTGAGGGGGCGTGGCCGAGCGGGGGGTTGAGCCCGCCTCCTCTCTCCGCCCGTGACCACGCCCACACCCAAAACTGCCAGAATAACAAGACTTAAACCTGATAAAGTAAAACTGTCTTGTTTCCATGGCAACACTTAATTCATCTCATTCGTTACTCTGCACACAAGTTCACACACGTGCTAAAGTGTTGAAAGGAACTTTTTCCTTCTTTGGTGTACTGACTCTAATCCCACTATCAGTAAGCTGTCAGTTAGAGGACGGGCCGCATTATGAGTCTGGTTCCTTTCGAGGTTTCCTCTTCGTGTTGTTCCAGGATGATGTTCATCACCAGTCGTCATTAGAGATCTAACCCGACATCCCTGGATGGATTTCTGTAAAGCTGTGATCTAAATTTGAATCCAAACTTGACCTGATCCAAAGAATCAGAGGAAAGTGGAATCATGTTTGTATTTGAGTACTAAAAGGTGCGGTCTACTTAAAGGGTTTATAACCCTTTATAACCTGACAGTGTTGAGTGTTGTACAGTTTGAATAAATAAAGTAATGAATGAAGCCGTTTATGAGGCCAGTAAAAGGCTAATTGTGTGTTTTATAGCTAATCTAAAGCTCCTACTGTTTATTACTGTTCATTTTTATCTATTTTAGTGATATCTACACACACACACACACACACACACACACACACACACACACACACACACACACACACACACACTCACTTCTGCGCCTTTTCTCCAGCCGTCTGTGCCTCTTCTCCTCCCTGAGGCGTGCCTCCTCCTCCTCCTGGTCCTGACGGCATTTGTGGAAGTTTTCCACCACGACGCCCACAAACATGTTCAGCACGAAGAAGCTGACGATCAGCAGGAAGGAGATGAAGTAAAGCAACATCCAGGGGTTATGGTTCCTTATGGGCTGGAGGGGGGGGGGGGGGGGGGGGGGGGGGGGGCGGGAGATAGGGGGAGGGAGGGGGGAGAGGGAGAGAGAGAGAGGGAGGGGGAGACAGAGGGGGGAGAAAGGGAATGGAATGGAGAGGGAGAGAGAAAAAGAGAGTTGGATAGAGAGAGATTCTCCTACCCCACACTCCTCTACCCCACACTCCTCTACCCCACACTCCTCGACCCCCCCCACATTCTCCTACCCCACGCTCCTCTACACCTCACTTCCCCTACCCCACACTCCTCTACCCCACACTCCTCTACCCCACACTCCTCTACACCCCCCACTCCTCTACCCCACATTCTCCTACCCCACACGCCTCTACCCCCACACTCCGCGACCCCCCACACTCCTCTAGCCCACATTCCCCTACCCCACACTCCGCTACCCCCACACGCCGCGACCCCACACTCCTCTACAACCCCCCACTCCTCTACCCCACATTCTCCTACCCCACAATCACCTACCCCACATTCTCCAACCCCACACACCACTACCCCACAATTCTCCATACACCACCACGTCCTCTACACCTCATTCCCCTACCGCACACTCCTCTACACCTCATTCCCCTACCCCACACTCTAATACCCCACATTCTCCTACCCTACACTCCTCTACCCACATTCCCCTACCCTCCTCTACCCCACATTCTCCTACACCATGCTCCTCTACCCCACATTCTCCTACTCCACACTCCTCTACCCCACATTCTCCTACCCCACACTCCTCTACCACACATTCTCCTACCCCACACTCTAATACCCCACATTCTCCTACCCCACACTCCTCTAACCCACATTCTCCTACCCCACACTCCTCTACCACACATTCTCCTACCCCACACTCTAATACCCCACATTCTCCTACCCCACACTCTACTACCCCACATTCTCCTACCCCACACTCTACTACCCCACATTCTTTTACCCCACACTCCTCTACCCCACACTCTACTACCCCACATTCTCCTACCCCACACTCCTCTACCCCACACTCTACTACCCCACATTCTACTACCCCACATTCTCCTACCCCATCAGAGGGCATCTGCCAAATGCCATAAAAAACAACAAACAAAACTAAACAAAAACTGTAATAAGAAACACAATTAAAGCAAACAACAGCAATAAGAACAAAAGCAACAGTAAGAAGAGGAACATCATCATCATCATCATCATCATCATCAGCAGCAGCAGCAGCAGCAGGAACACACTCATGTTTAATCTCTGATGCTTTATATTGAAATCTCAGGACCACCGCCACATTTTCCCGTCAGCAGGTTCCCCAGAGTGCCGTTTCCTCTCAGAGTTTTTCACATTATTAATTTGTGCATTTTGGCTCAGCGTTCTCATGAGTGTAAAGGGAGTGTAAAGGGAGTGTAAAGGGAGTGTAAAGGGAGTGTAAAGGGAGTGTAAAGGGAGCATCTCCTTTATCATGCATTCGTTTAT
>NC_062535.1:1946174-1951174 GCF_022655615.1 Tachysurus fulvidraco
CTGCTGTGTGTGTGTGTGTGTGTATGTTCACTGCTGTGTGTGTGTGTGTGTGTGTGTGTGTGTGTGTGTGTGTGTGTGCACTTTAGATGGGTTAAATGTAGAGAACGAATTCTGAGTATGTGGCACTGTACAGTACTTAGCCGTATGTCACGTCACTACACTTTGATTGGATCTGATTAGATGGTGGATAATTGTGTGTGTGTGTGTATGTGTGTGTGTGTGTGTGTCTGTGTGTGTGTGTGTGTGTGTGTGTGTGTGTGTGTGTGTGTGTGTGTATTTTTTACCTGGACTCCCAGTATTCCAAACACGATGAAAAAAGCACAGCAGATCAGCACAATATTCCCAATCGGCCTCAGTGAAGTTATTAGTGTTTCAACCACCAGCTTTAACCCAGGAGCCCGACTTATCACCCTGACAGACACACACACACACACACACACACACACACACACACACACACACACACACACACACTTCTGTCAATTACATTAAATATAGTTTCAGATCCATAGAGACTTTACTAAAAAAAAACGAGACAGGAACGCAGCCCCGGCATCGATGGTACAGTAAATGGTGAGAAACTCGATGTGTTCACACTCACCTGAGCGGTCTGAGCGTTCGGAGAAGACGCAGGACTCGCAATATTCCCAAAATGCGGTTACCTCCCGATGACGCCAGAGACACCAGGATATCCACAATAGACACAAACACCAGCAGCCCATCTAGAACATTCCAGCTGCTTTGCAGATACGAGCCTGGACCCACGTACATCCCCATGGCCACCACCTAGAGCAGGAACGGTTGGTGTAATCCGCTTAGTTCTTTCACCATCGTCTTGATTTGATATAAATCCGTTCTATAAATTCTCCGTATCATTTACCTTGACGGTCATCTCGGTGACAAAGATCACAGTAAAGATGTAGTTAGAAACACTAAGAAAGATGCGTTCCTGTAAATAAACGCAACAAAAGTAAAGCAAACCACAGGATTATTTCTTTATCATTGTGTAAGTTTAAACATTAACAGCTCCATCGCAGCACGTATAACACCACCCTGACGAGATGCTCCATCTCATTCCTAATATTTAGTAGAAGTCGTCTCCAGCGTGAGAAACAAGCACTTCCTGTCAGTATGGTATGCGTTTCTTCTCCCCAGTGATCCACTTTCCACCACCTCCCCATGTGGCTTTGGAATTAATTCATTCCTTCTTGTCATTTAGTTGATGTTAAGGTAAGAGTGGAAATCGCGACCCGATCCTGCGACTCTGCAACTTTTGACGGACTGTTACGGAACACTTCTAATGCGAAAAATGGATGTTTTGGTTCTTTACCTGACTTTAATTTAGGCTCCTGAATGAAATCTCTGTTTTAATGAGCAAATCCTACATAAAATGACCTGTTCGCTCCTCGACCATAAAGTCCTCATTCACTACTCCATACATTTTAAACCCTTGGTGTGTTTATTATATATCGTCTCTGTCGGGCGGAGACCTCCTACAGTATGTCCAGATTTTGTCAATGTCATATTTTTCCACATATCGATGCTAGCGGTCAGTCGCCACGTAGGTCTGTTGTTTTTACAAGTTATTAACCGATCTAAAGTCTTGAAAATGAGCTTGAGCGCAAATCTCTTAACTCCGTCGGACGCTTCAACCGTCTGAGAAATCTCGTAACTCCGCCTCTTCTTCACTCCGCGGGAGAACTTCGCGGCATTAAGATTAAGAGTCGCAACGGATCGACACGTCTTCTGAGGTAAATGTCTTCAAAACACTGATTATTCCTGACTCGGTTATATGAATTACATAATAACAGTTTATATATTATATATATTATATATATTTAACAGTTTTATCTCGAAGTAATGGTAACTTTTAGTGCTAAGGTGTAATGTACCGTTGTACCTGAGGCTGCTAGAGCGTTTTGTATCGCATCGCTTATAGCTCGTAAACCTTTAAAATAGAGTTTAGGGAGTTGTATGTAACTACAGTCATTACTGTAGCTTTGGTTAACTACTGAAGCCTTGTCTCTCGTCAAAAGGCTCGACGTGACCGCAGACTTTACTGAACACGACGTCTGTGTCCGTACCGTCCTTATCGATGACGGCGTAATCTCGTATCTCCCTGCTCCCGAGTCATAAAGCTTGTATCTCCGATATAACGTGTGTTAATGTTGGTACACAACAGTATACGATAGCAATATAAGGTATAATAACAAGTTTAACGATACGATGTTTAATAACAATGTTTAATTTCCTGAAAAACAACGGTGTTGGAGATACGAGGATTCCGGATTCGCCCGACAGCAACAATATGTTGTGCTCACTTCTTCTTATTGTTTACAAATCCCCTTATTCGCCCAATGGTCACCGATCTGAGCTATTTTGTATTGCATTGACTTTTATCTCATTAGCTTGCGCACTATGCACTTTAGCTCCAGGGTCCTGGAGGAACGTTGTTTCATTTCACTACGGCATCAGTGATTTGTGGCTAAAATGACACAATAAAAGCTTCTTGACTTAAAGATCAATAGGTTTATAATTGCTTATTGGTCAAAACTTCAACAGGAACTTCAACAAACAGCGCTGATAGTGTAGAAGGCCACTGGAGTCGGAATCATCTAAACTACATCGTCGGACTAAAACGACAGCACGCATCAACCGTCTAAGGCACGGTTATCTCTGACGTAAAGTCCTCCTGCAACACCGAACTCTACCCTATAAATAGGAACGAGATATTCACTGGACTCACGTATCGAACCCCATTCTAACTAGACGTGACCGAGGCACTCACCATGCTGTGTGGGTGGATGTCGGGTCTCTCCAGCGCGATGGTGATGCAGTTGAGGAAGATGAAGACCAGCACGATGTGATCGAACATCCTGTGAGTGATGAACTTCTGACAGCGCACACGGAACCTGCACACAGACATGGAGACCTGATGGTTCATGTGTAAAGCGATGACATGATCTCTGTCTGGATGTTTAGTAGATCTGTTTGTCTTCAACCTCTTCAATCTACATCACTCCTGTTCTTACGTCGGCTCAGAGATGTGTTTGGGATTAACAGAAAATATGAACAAATAAGGGGGGGCACGGTGGCTTAGCGGTTAGCACATTCGCCTCACACCTCCAGGGTCGGGGTTCGATTCCCGCCTCCACCTTGTGTGTGTGGGTTTTGCATGTTCTCCCCGTGCCTCGGGGGTTTCCTCCGGGTACTCCGGTTTCCTCCCCCGGTCCAAAGACATGCATGGTAGGTTGATTGGCATCTCTGGAAAATTGTCCGTAGTGTGTGAGTGTGTGAGTGAATGAGAGTGTGTGTGTGCCCTGTGATGGGTTGGCACTCCGTCCAGGGTGTATCCTGCCTCGATGCCCGATGACGCCTGAGATAGGCACAGGCTCCCCGTGACCCGAGAAGTTCGGATAAGCGGTAGAAGATGAGTGTATGAACAAATAAACACGTCCTTTGTTTGTCCTGTGAGCTTCATACAGTAAGAAAGCTAATTTAAAACAACATTAAAGCAAAAATCACTCGCTTGTGCGTTTGTTTGAATCCCAACGGTGTTGACTAGACGCCCCGTGATCGTCTAACAAGATAAAAATAAATAATCCTCCTGTTCATTCCAATTAATATCTCCACATATTTGTGCGTTTTTTTCCCTTTTTGCTCGTGCACTTACATTATTTCTACTTACTTATTCTGAGGGGAGAAGATGTACAGTGCCCAGTCCTCGTGATCTCTGCACCACTGAGGCTTGTACGGCTCCAGCATCCTTTTCACCATCACACACCAGCTCTAAACACATGAAAGAAACGTATATTAACCCTCCGAGGTCTACGCCTACTTTTGACCTTTGGATACCTAAGTTTAACATTTAATAATAAATAAAACCCCACCCTCTTTCAGACATGTATGTGGTGCTTTAGAACGGTTTTGGCACAGTTCAGGTCTTATAAATAAGAAATCCTGTTTTTATTTATTTATTTATTTATTTATTTATTTATTTATTTATTTATTTATTATAAAACTAAACTATAAAATCTAACTTCTGTCTTAAAAAAATCTATCTAACAAATATGAAACCTTGTTTGTTATTCAGATCCATAAATACTTTAAGTGTCTTAAAGTTTCGACACCGAGTTCGACTACTGAGCAACACGTAGGACGTAAAACATGGCAGATCTCAGCGAGTACGACGGGATCCGAGGAGCAGAGACATAATTACAAAGTGAGACAGATGGAGAGAGACAGAGTTATGGCCTCACACTGCATCTACCAAACACACAGGGTCTGTTGTCATGCAGCAGCGATTAGAGATGTATTTCTGACTGGATTCATGTCTTTATGAATCAGATCGTCTCCTGAAAGTTTCCACACAAAATAAACCCAGTAGACGTGACCTGTGGGCGTGACCTGTGGGCGTGGCCTGTGGGCGTGACCTGTCTGTGAGAAACAAATAAACGTGACAATATAAACCTCTTCAGAGTCCTCATCCTGCTCCGTAGGTCCGTGTGACGTTTCTCGTTGCGTGGCGTACGGAGAGGAAGGAAAGGATCCGTCCAATCTACCGTTGCATTCTCCGTAGGGGTGTGGCATGGGCGGGACTTGTAGGAGTTCTGGCAAATCGAACGACTCAAGATGTGAAACTCTACTCAAGCTGCCCGTCCTGCTGGACCTTTCCTCCTCTGATTGGTAGTCTTCAAAACTGTCCCGGTCTTCGCCCGATAGTAGCGACTCGTGCTCTCCTGATTGTCCACGCCTCTTCAAGCTAGGGGCGTGGCCGAGGCTGTTCCAGCTGGAGCGGCGACTCCCCCATAGACTGGACTGGACAAAAAAAAATTCAGATATTCGTAGTGTTGAAACTGAATATGAGCACGAACATCATGTACATGTGCGTCTCACCATCGACCTCTGGTCATGGTGCTCGTAGGAGGCGTTGGAGCTGCGCAGCGATTGGTTGTCCACGTGAGACACTTCGGTTCTGGGCGTGGCCATAGCGTAGGCTT
>NC_062535.1:1966174-1998674 GCF_022655615.1 Tachysurus fulvidraco
CTCTGATTGGTCAGGAGCGTGTGTGGAATCAGTCTCTATAACAGCAGTGCAGTGACATAGCACAGGATTATATTTATATGAACGCTGCTGTAATGTAAATCACTGACCTTCCACCTTCTTCAATATAAATATAAATAAATAAAAAGTATTATTTAATAATTATTAATACTGGAAACTTGCTGTGGTGTTTTGTCTAACTCTCACTAGCTCACACTGTCGAACACGTTCTGCACTTAGCCACGCCCACACCTACACACAGCCACGCCCAAACCAACACGTAGCTGTACCCACACCTACATGTAGACACTCCCACACCTACACTTAGCCACGCCCAAACCTACACACAGCCGTGCCCACACCTACACACAGCCACGCCCAAACCAACACGTAGCTGTACCCACACCTACATGTAGACACTCCCACACCTACACTTAGCCACGCCCAAACCTACACGCAGCCGTGCCCACACCGACACACAGCCACGCCCACACCTACACATAACCACGCCCACACACACAGACACGCCTACACATACACGTAGCCACGCCCACGCCTACATACAGCTGCGCCCACACCTACACATAGCCACGCCCACACCTACACACAGCCACGCCCACACATACACGTAGCCACGCCCACAGCTACACGCAGCCATGCCCACACCTACACGTAGCTGTGCCCACACCTACATGTAGACACTCCCACACCTACACTTAGCCACGCCCAAACCTACACGCAGCCGTGCCCACACCGACACACAGCCACGCCCACACCTACACACAGCCATGCCCACACCTACACGCAGTCGTGCCCACACCTACACACAGCCGTGCCCACATCTACACATAGCCACGCCCATACCTACACGCAGCCGTGCCCACATCTACACACAGTCGTGCCCACACCTACACATAGCCACGCCCACACCTACACACAGCCGTGCCCACACCTACACATAGCCCCGCCCACACCTACACGCAGCTGGGCCCACACCTACACGTAGCTGTGCCCACACCTACACGTAGACACGCCCACACCTACACGTAGACACGCCCACACCTACACGTAGCCACGCCCACACCTACACGCAGCCGTACCTACACGAACGCATAGCCGTGCCCACACCTACACGCAGCCGTGCCCACACCTACACATAGCCGCACCCACACATACATATAGCCGCGCCCACACCTACACGTAGATACGCCCACACCTACACGTAGCCACGCCCACACCTACACAACATCAATACGTTTTGTTAATATAGACGTTTTTCTATATTCTTACAGATACAGTATGAAAAATAAATCAGAAAGAAATAATACAACACTTTGATAATCGGTCTGATTAATTATTCATAGCCTCAAAAGGAAAAAAGTATCCAAATTCTTTCCTTTATTAACTGATAAATTCTTTAGCAGTACCAATAATCCAGCAGATGTTTCCAGGACCTGCTGATATTTTAGAGCATCACACGATGTTACACGGTTTTAGTTCAGCATTTCATTTATTTGTGTCTTGTGTGTTCAGACCTCCTGAGAACACACAGCGCTTTCTCCAACCTGGGCATAAAATAAAACAAAAAATCTTCATCTTTTCAGTCATTATCTTGTTGACCTTCAGTCGTCTGAGCTGAGGAACATTGTGTGACATTCTCCTTCATAAGCTTCTGAGAAAAATTCACACTAATTATTGGCTCAGGTTTGAAAACCGAGATGATCATGTCTCTGTGGTTCGATCTGATTGGAGCAGGGCTCACATGAGCAGATCTTTCTGAAGATCACTAACCAGACTGTGTGTGTGTGTGTGTTTATAGAAAAGGGTCTGACTCCAATTAACCCGTGTGTAGACATTGACCGAAACAGAAATGGTATGTGTAGAGACACATAACAACAGTGAATCAGTGTATTAGTATATCAGTGTATCAATGAATCAATGAATCAATGAATCAGTGAATCAGTGCATCATTGAATCAGTGCATCAGTGAATCAGTGCATCAGTGAATCAGTGTATCAATATATTAGTATATCAATGAATCAATTAATCAATGAATCAGTGTATCAGTAAATCAATGAATCAGTGTATCAGTAAATCAGTGAATCAGTAAATCAGTGAATCAGTGAATCAGCGTATCAGAGTATCAGTGTATCAATATATTAGTATATCAGTATATCAATGAATCAATTAATCAGTGTATCAGTGAATCAGTGCATCATTGAATCAGTGCATCAGTGAATCAGTGTATCAAGATATTAGTATATCAGTATATCAATGAATCAATTAATCAATGAATCAGTGTATCAGTAAATCAATGAATCAGTGTATCAGTAAATCAGTGAATCAGTAAATCAGTAAATCAGTGAATCAGTGAATCAGTGTATCAGAGTATCAGCGAATCAGTGAATCAGTGAATCAGTGAATCAGTGTATCAGTGAAATAGTGAATCAGTGATAAAGTAGTTCAGTACACATAAAGTACGTTTTCATTCGGCTACGGCCACAAAACATCGTTAACGCCGACAGGGAGATGAGATCAAACCCAACTAATGCAGCTCAGCCATTACAGTGCACCAGGTTCCACAGACACCAGAACTCCTCCTCCTATGAGAGGGTGCCATCACTTTTGTCCTCAGCTGTTTTTTTTTTAATTGTTGTATAACTAAAAGGAATCTTTCTGAAATCTCTACATCGATTATTATTAATGAACCGCTATGTAAATAGAAAAAAAAAGTGCAGGAGATGAGTCAGAAAGGAGACGTCTGGAGCGTGTTAGCCAAACATGACGTAGCTGATGAAACCCAGCACGATGCAGACAGGAAGCACACATGCCATGAGGAATAACCGAGTGACAGGAAGTGTACACAAAGCCCCATGAACAGACGAACTGAGAAGCGTAAGGAATAAAACTCTCGGGTCTGTCCCGCTCTCTGAAACTAATCCACGATGATCAGTGATCGTTATCAGTAGTGAGACGAGAAGGTTTCTGTCTCACTGACACTGGAGACTTCTTCTGTACGGTACGTCCTCCACCACCCATCGGTTGCTATAGAAACGCCCTGCTACAGTAACACACAGTCCTGATAAATTCCTGAGCTCATACACTATATAAATACATCCATTCAGCCGGCAGTAACTTGTGTGTTGTTTATAAACGCTGTAGATTCGTTTACTCCACAGTTCTTCTAGCCGAAACATTACGCCGCCATGCTGAGAAGCTCTCGGCTCGTCTCCAGGCCTCGTCCTCGCTCTCCGCCACTGACTCTTTCCGCTTGCTCATTAGGGCTCTGGCCTTTATCAAGCCGCTTCGGAACAAAAAAAGGTACGACGCTGACTGTACAGAAGAGAAGAAATAAAAAGTGCTGCACAAACAGTACAAAGGTGAATTCTTACAGAACATCAGAGCACTGAAAAGTCCGATGAGGATGAATGTAAAAAAGTGTAAGAGAATGAACTCGACGTTCAATATCAGGCGTGGCCACAGTGTGGGAAAATAAACATGTAGTAAGGAAGATAACAGAATGTGCTGCATCGAGTGCTATTCTATTAGATTACAGACTGGAGGCCATTTTGTGTGTGAACAAGTCAGTATAATGTGTGTGTGTGTGTGTGTGTCTGTGTGTGTGTGTGTGTAACATTAATGGCATTTAGCAGACTCTCTTATCCAGAGTGACTTGCATTTTATTTCAATTTATACAACTGAGCAATTGAGGGTTAAGGGCCTTGCTCAGGGGCCCAGCAGTGGCAGCTTAGTGAACCTGGGATTCTAACTCATGACCTTTCGATCAGTAGTCCAACACCTTAACCACTAGGCTACCACACCCCATGTGTGTGTATGTGTGTGTGTGTGTGTGTGTGTATGTATGTGTGTGTGTGTGTGTGTGTGTGTGTGTGTGTGTGTGTGTGTGTGTGTATGTGTGTGTGTGTGTGTGTGTGTGTGTGTGTAGGTGTGTGTGTACGTGTGTGTGTAGAGGTGTGTGTGTGTAGGTGTGTGTGTACGTGTGTGTGTAGAGGTGTGTGTGTGTAGGTGTGTGTACATGTGTGTGTGTGTGTGTGTGTGTGTAAGTGTGTGTGTATGTGTAGGTGTGTGTGTATGTGTATATGTGTGTAGGTGTGCGTGTGTGTGTATGTGTGTATGTGTAGGTGTGTGTACATGTGTGTGTGTGTAGGTGTGTTTGTACATGTGTGTGTGTGTAGCGGTGTGTGTGTGTGTTTAGTAGTGTGTGTGTAGATGTGTGTATGTGTGTGTAGGTGTGTGTGTGTAGGTGTGTGTGTGTGTGTGTGTGTGTGTATATGTGTGTGTGTATGTGTGTGTGTGTGTGTGTGTGTGTAGGTGTGTGTATGTGTGTGTGTGTGTAGGGGTGCGTGTGTGTAGGGGTGTGTGTGTGTGTGTGTGTGTGTGTGTGTGTGTGTGTGTGTATGTGTGTGTGTAGGTGTGTGTGTGTGTGTGTGTGTGTGTGTGTATGTGTGTGTGTGTGTGTGTGTGTAGGTGTGTGTGTGTATGTGTGTGTAGGTGTGTGTATGTGTGTGTATGTGTGTGTGTGTGTGTGTGTGTGTGTGTGTGTGTGTGTGTGTGTGACCTGTTCATGGTACTCCACCCCCATGCTGAGGGTATTGATGAGGATGGCGATCATGATGCCCCTGTTGAAGTACTTGCTGTCGACGATCCTCCTCAGCACGCCTCTCACACACCTCACACCCCCCCCCAACACGTTCCCCCTCTTCGGCTTCTGGCTGAAATTCCTCTCGGTTTCCCAGCTGGTTTTTTTCCCCTCCGTATTGCTCTCTTTCTCAGAGTCTGAATCACAGGCCGAGTTGGAGCTGAGTGTGTCGGCGTCGCGAGCAGAACCCGGGCACGTGGGTAACTCACACGGTGTCGGTTCGCTGCCCGCTTCTGCACACACACTCGAACACACACCTGCGTACACACCTGCATTGGACAAACAGGAAGGAGTAAATAAATGTTCTGTCTTTTCACCTGAGATCTTTTAAAAAATATTCAGATTTTGTTCAAAATTTGCACAAAACAAACAAACAAACAAACAAACAAACAAACAAACAAACAAACACTACATTTACAATCTGTTTCCTATTAAACATTTAAATAAGATTATTAGGGCTCGAGCACCGATGGTGCGAAGCCCTATTGTTTATGCTCGGGTTATTTATTTATTTATTTATTTATTTATTTATTTATTTATTTATTTTGCACACATTGGCCAATTGGGATCCCTTAACATGCTCGAAAACTCTTGAAACTTGAAATTTGACACACACGTCAGAGTCGGGCGACGCTAGGCTTGGGCAAAGGCTGGAATACGGGCGTGGCAGGGGGGCTCTGTAGCGCCCCCTGTAATGAAAAAACAAACATTTGTGCACAGATCGGGCAATTATGTACGCACATGTGCGAGAGTCGGTACGCATATAGATCTCATCGACACGAACAACTTTCGCACTCTAAACTATTAGCTCCGCCCAACAGGAAGTTGGCCATTTTGGATTATTTAATAATCGCATGCGGTGATCTTTTAAGTAGTCCTCCTAGGGAATTCATGCGATTGACACCAAACGTGGCGAACATGATGTCGAGACGTCGCACTTGCTAAATTCCGAAGGGATTTTTGATATCTCGAGCGGTGCTGCCATGGCGAGGCGACTAAGTTATGGCGAATTCAGAGAAACAGGAAATGTCTAATATCTAAAGCTAAAAATGTCTTATTGTGATGACACGCGGTGTGTTTTTTTAATTGTTTTTAATTTTTAAGTTAGATAAAAATATCTAAAGAATCTTTTTTAAGTACGTGTAATTTCTGCGTTCTGTAATTTATTTATTCAGTGCAGTTACACTTTTCTGTGATATTTCTGTCATCACAAGTTTTAGATGTGAGATGTGAGAACTTTTAGATGAAATATAAAAACAAAAGAAGATTTTTAATCCTATTGTTATGTAAATTAGCCGATGAGAACAAAGCCTTTCGTTGTGGGAGTGTAAATCATTCAAATGGAATTTTATTGAATTCATTTCATTTTGGTTTATTCTCTGATTTTCTGGTGAGAACAAAAACCTCTAAATATACATTTCTTTTCAGAGCTGTGTGTCTGTAGATATATTAAAGTCTGTGAGTGAAAGTATTGGCACCCCCGTGCTGCTGTGAGGGCGACTTTATATTTATTCTCGTTTGGATTTAATTTCGATTTATTAGAGCAGAGGAAATCTTCCTTACTCGGGGGACACAGACGCTTAATGTTTAATTAGTTCAGAGATTCTGTTTCCCTCATTCACATATTCTCACATCTGGCCAGTGTGTCTGTCTGTGTGTCTGTGTGTCTGTCTGTGTGTCAGTCTGTCTGTCTGTGTGTCTGTCTGTGTGTCTGTCTTTCTGTCAGTCTGTCTGTGTGTCTGTCTGTCAGTCTGTCTGTGTGTCTGTCTGTGTGTCTGTCTGTGTGTCTGTCTGTGTGTCTGTCAGTGTGTCTGTCAGTCTGTCTGTGTGTCTGTCAGTCTGTCTGTGTGTCTGTCTGTCTGTCTGTCTGTGTGTCTGTCAGTCTGTGTGTCTGTCAGTCTGTCTGTGTGTCTGTCAGTCTGTCTGTCAGTCTGTCTGTCTGTCAGTCTGTCTGTGTGTCTGTCTGTCAGTCTGTCTGTGTGTCTGTCTGTGTGTCTGTCTGTGTGTCTGTCTGTGTGTCTGTCAGTCTGTCTGTGTGTCTGTCTGTCTGTCTGTCTGTCTGTCTGTGTGTCTGTGTGTCTGTCTGTGTGTCTGTCTGTGTGTCTGTCAGTCTGTCTGTGTGTCTGTCAGTCTGTCTGTCAGTCTGTCTGTCAGTCTGTCTGTGTGTCTGTCTGTCAGACTGTCTGTGTGTCTGTCTGTCAGTCTGTGTGTCTGTCAGTCTGTCTGTGTGTCTGTCAGTCTGTCTGTCAGTCTGTCTGTGTGTCTGTCAGTCTGTCTGTCACTCTGTCTGTGTGTCTGTCAGTCTGTCTGTGAATCCGTCTGTCTGTCAGTCTGTCTGTCAGTCTGTCTGTCAGTCTGTGTGTCTGTCAGTCTGTGTGTCAGTCTGTCTGTCTGTCAGTCTGTGTGTCTGTCAGTCTGTCTGTCTGTCTGTGTGTCTGTCAGTCTGTCTGTCAGTCTGTCTGTGTGTCTGTCAGTCTGTCTGTGAATCCGTCTGTCTGTCAGTCTGTGTGTCTGTCAGTCTGTCTGTCAGTCTGTGTGTCTGTCAGTCTGTGTGTCTGTCAGTCTGTGTGCCTGTCAGTCTGTCTGTCAGTCTGTGTGTCTGTCAGTCTGTCAGTGAATCCGTCTGTCTGTCTGTCAGTCTGTCTGTCTGTCTGTCAGTCTGTCTGTCTCTGTGTCTTTCAGTAGCTGTCAGTCTGTGTGTCTGTCAGTCTGTCAGTGAATCCGTCTGTCTGTCTGTCAGTCTGTCTGTCTGTCTGTCAGTCTGTCTGTCTCTGTGTCTTTCAGTAGCTGTCAGTCTGTCTGTCAGTCTGTCTGTCTGTCTGTCAGTCTGTCTGTCTCTGTGTCTTTCAGTAGCTGTCAGTCTGTCTGTCAGTCAGTCAGTCTGTTTGTCAGTCTGTTTGTCTCTCTGTCTGTCAGTCAGTCTGTCTGTCTGTCTGTCTGTCTGTCTGTCTCTCTGTCTGTCTGTCAATCCATCTTTCAATCCGTCTGTCTGTCAGTCTGTTTGTCTCTGCCTGGCAGTCTGTCTGTCTGTCTGTCTGTCTGTCAATCAGTCAGTCTGTCTGTCTGTCTGTCTGTTTGTCTCTCTGTCTGTCTGTCTGTCAGTCAGTCAGTCTGTCTGTCTGTCTGTCTGTCTGTCTGTCTGTCTGTATGTCTGTTTGTCTGTCTGTCTGTCTCTCTGTCAGTCAGTCAGTCTGTCTGTCTGTCTGTCTGCCAGTCTGTCTGTATGTCTGTTTGTCTGTCTGTCTGTCTGTCTGTCTGTCTGTCTGTCTGTCTGTCTCTCTGTCAGTCAGTCTGTCTGTCTGTCTGCCAGTCTGTCTGTATGTCTGTTTGTCTGTCTGTCTGTCTGTCTGTCTCTCTGTCAGTCAGTCAGTCTGTCTGTCTGTCTGTCTCTCTGTCAGTACTGCATGTATTATGGAAATGACCTGTTAAGATCTTCATTTTTAATATTTTCTACAATATTCTGAATAAAATAAGATACATAAACACACAGTGACCAAGAAACAGATCATTAAAACTAAATGATTGGCTCTTAAAAACTCAAATCTTTTTAAAAAATGAATAATACATTTTTTCAGTTGCAGACAGTAAAATGAGTCGCATGACTGTGCTGTTGCACCACACGACGTGTGTGTGTGTGTGTGTGTGTGTGTGTATCTGTATCTGTGTGTGTTCTCACCCTGCTGTCTATTGTTGCTAGAGTTCTTGGTCTTGTGGGCAGTAGTGCCGCCGGGGTGAACACGTGAATGTGTGAAGAAGGCCAGGGGCAGGATGGTGGGGTAGTTCACTCTGATGCCCTTGAGGCTGTGAAGGGTCAGAGGAAAGGAGGATGCGTATGTGGGAAGGCATTTATCTCCTCTCAGAAGCACTGCCTTTATATCAGGGATGTCCGTGCCATTTCCCAGACGATGATGATGGTGATGATGATGATGATGATGACGATGATGCTGATGATGAAAGAGGTGTCGTGTCAGCTCAATCTTCTCCTTATTGCTCCAGTGTCCGTTGGCTCCGCCCACAGTGGCAGACTCCCCGAGGTTAGAGCTCTTGTTCTTGTGACACACCTCGTTATAAAGATGAAAAATGTGGCGATAAAACTTGCGTAAAAGATGACAAATGTAGTTCAGAATTTCTTCGTAGCAGGAGCCGGGCTCGGCCATGCTGGTCAGCGTGGACTCGTTGCTCAGGAAGCGAGCTCGCTGCTCTCGCATCAGCTGGTTCTCACGCTGCTTGGTTTCTGAAAACTGTGTGGCGATGACCACCAGGCACAGATTGATCATGAAGAAGGAGCCCACCTACAGAAAATAACAACCTGATATCAGCTTCAACGTGACAAGAGAAATTACAACTGTTTAAGAAGCTTTGTACAAACCTAAACAGCTGGAAAAATAAATAATTAAATAATAATACTATATATATATATATTATAAGTGCAGATAAATAATTCACTTTGGGGTTAAAAAATACAACAAATAGTTCAATCAAAACAATCATTATTTTGATCAAAATATATCAAGTAATTAAAAATATATAAGAGAAAAAATTCATAAAAAATAACAAGTCATAAAAGTGAAATAAATGAAATATATTTAAATATATTCCAAATAAAGTCTGAATAATAAAAATAATAATAATAATAATAAAAAAAAATCTCAAAGTTACAAGAAAAACATTTTCACATTTTGTGATAATTGTCATACAAAGTAAAAAAAACAAAACATTGCTAACATTTTGGCTAATTTCGGCAGCCGCGGTGAAGCTAATCTGCGGGAGAAACTTACGATGATGAGGAAGATGAAGTAGATGAAGTTGTAAAAGGAGTGAGCGTCCATGACGTAGTACATGATGTCCACCCAGCCTTCTAGTGTGATCACCTACAGACAGACAGACAGACAGACAGACAGACAGATGAGTGATAACTTCCTGTGTCCGATCAAATCTGATCTAGTATCTCAGACTGGAATAAAACCCCAGTGGAGTGAAGCGCTAAGGCAAAATTACTGACACCACCCACAAAATACTCCTCAGACCTTTTATCCGTTTCTCGACATTTCATACGTTGTTTAACGAATGTCACACGGTTCCTCGCCGTTTCCTCACCTGCCTGTCTGTCTCTCATCGACCAATCAGAATCCACCGATCAGAAGTGGTGAATTTTTAAGTTTCTTTAAAACAGTGATAAAAAATGAAGGACAAAAAAAAAAATAAGAATTCGCCGTTTGTCTCATTAAGCATCGAGCATGCTGATTGGTCAGCTGTACAGCCCTGATGTGACATCATCATGTGTGTTTTTGTGTGTTTCCAGGACGATGAGGATGAGAATGAGGAGTCTTTTTAGTGCACTAGCAAAAAAACAAAAACAACCCCGAGGGAAAACAAACTTAGTGAATGTACTAAAGAATAGAAACAAACTAAAGAATGAAGAATGTCAGAGCTAATCGTATTACTCAGAGCCTCATAAATCTTCACCTGCGCGCTCACATTACTCAGGAGCCTGATGGGTGTCTTGGCTTTAGCCGATAGGATTAGCAGCGAACGCCATGTACGCTTGATTTCCTGAGACAGCAGCGATGTCGTCCATGTCAGCTTTTGGTGCCACCGATTCATTCGTCTACAATAAAACTGAGTGTCTCGGGAAAATTCACACTTTCAGCAAAACATTAATAAATCGATGAAGCGTACGAGCCAAAATCTCTCACACACTCATCTGATGAAGGGAAAGCGATCCGGCTTCTTTCTTTACTACTCATTAACCCCATCGGTGAAAATCTCACACAGAAATAAACGTGAGCGGAAACTTTAACCCGTAATCGGTGCGAATTTATACGAAGGAACGGGAAATAAGCTGCGAGTGTTCGCGTTATTCTGTCTACTTCTCAGAATCTCTCCATCTCTCCATGTCGACCCGGTCGTGTCCGATTACAGACTCAGAGACGCTTCGTTATAGAAACTTCTTTATACTTGTTATTCATCACCCTGACCCTGAATATTTTCTGGCTTGCAGCTGATTTATGAAGGTCAACACACTTCTCTCATTTGTTTATTCTGTAATTCCCCCCATGCCGGTGACAGAATGACGGAAGTCGATCTGCGTGTCCTCGTGTTTATAGCGCAGTGAATCAGGATGTTTTGTTTCTTCCTGAGAATCTTTAGGGTGCAAATAATATTCGTGTTAATGTTTATTTTCGATGGAACTTTACTAAGGGTGCCAATACTTCTGCTTTACTTTACTTTGTAGTGTAATTAAATGAAATAGGAAAAGTTCTTTAATAGAGCGCTTCCTTCTTGGCCTCGCTTGGTTTCGCTCGTAAATCGGGCTTTAACGACCTCGTTAAGGTGAAATGAAATAAAGCACCTGGAAGATGGCGATCCAGGCGTATCCGATGTTGTCGAAGCTGATGGCTCCGTTGTGTGGATTGTGATCGCTCGCTCTGCAGGTGCCGTAGTAGGCGTTCCAGTTGACACACCCATTAAGGGTGGGGTCTAGAGGAGAGGTGTCCGTGATGTTGCGGGCGTTCAGCTCGCAGTAAGCCCCGCCCACTTTTCGCTGCGGGACGTCCGAGCAGCGTAGCATCCCGTTCTCACGATTGGTTGAACAGATGAAGGCGATGTCGTCCGAGTCTTCGGGCCTGTAGTAAGCGCTCAAAGATGGAGAGAAATTATACATCCTAGACAGAGAGAGAGAGAGAGAGAGAGAGAGAGAGAGAAAGCCAAAGATAGATTATTTATATGTTAGATCTCTTACACACACAGGACTGTAGCTACGTCACTCGGTCTCCTGAGACATCACCCTGCACCTGTCCGGTGTGGGACGTCGCTTCACTTCCGGTTTTCTGTGGAGGACGTCGTCCCACTTCCTGTTGCAGGCCCATGTTTTGCCCCCTTGGATAATTTTGTTGACTTTTTGCCCGTCCTCGCCCCCCCACCCTTTATGGTTTCTGAGACGTGGGTCTGGCCGCGGTGTGTCGGGGGTATACGCTCGGCCCTTCTGCTCGGCTGTGGACGTCGCTCGGCCATCTCTGGCTCTGCCGCCGTGTGCCTTGCTCCCCCCACCTGCCTCACCGTGTGCCTTGCTCCCCCCACCTGCCTCACCTTGTGCCTTGCTCCCTCCACCTGCCTTGCCGTGTGCCTCACCCCCCCTCCCGGATCTCATCGGGGCTGTCATTAAGACGCGTTGGCGTGTCAGGAGCCGTGCCTCGAGGGGGGAGGGTGTTTCTGTCAGGACTCAGCCCGGACTTTGACCATGTGCTTTTGTTTATGTTCTGTGTCACGTGTCTGCCTCGCCCTTGTCTCTCTGTTCCTCATGTGACTAATTATGATTAGCATTTATTCGAGCCGTGTTGCCTTAAGGATCCTCTGTTGTCTTCTGTTGTCATTGTTCTAGTCGTGTCTGGTTTCGTCCTGTTTCATGTTTTTTAGTGTTTATGCTCTCCTGCATTCGGGGCTGTTTTTATCCCCGCGTCCCTGACATTAGCTTCAGCGATACGTTTAAAGCTCTTTGTGCATCTCTTGTTGTGATTTCTTTCCGCTTCTCTAACTGAAGCCTGAACCTTTAAAGTGAGAGAATTGGAGCGACAGAGTGATGTTGTGGAATCGGTTAAGAGAAGACATCAGATAGCAGTATAACATCCTGTGTTGTCTTACTGCTAAGAGCAGAAGATTAACGCTTAAAGTTCAAAGCTAAGAGCTTCTTCTTGAAAGGTGCTGAGGGAACGATTCAAAGGTGAGTGGATCAAAGTGTTTTATAGGAGAAGCTTAAAAACAAGCACTTATACAGTCTGACGTTCCACCACATGGGAGGCTCAAATGTGTAAATGAATGGGTCTCTCTCTCTCTCTTTATCTTGTTCTAGCTCAGCCATAAATGTGTCACCTGGTTCACACGGCATGCCTGTGTATGTCGTTAAACATACATGGTTCCACGCTGCAGTGTTTGCTTGGCAAATATTTAGGAATAGAGTAGTGGGAAATCAATCGCTCACTAGTGACCTCGATGGGCTGGGGTTCAACATGCCTGCACGTGCTACATTCAATAACCCTGCCTTGAATTTATCTGGAGTAAAAAAAAAAAGAAAAAAAAAAAAGTATGCTGCTGTAAACCAATGTTATTCCCGACAAATTTGTGCCACGCATAATCAATAATAAGTACATCATAATTGCTGTACACTGATATCTATACTCAGCTATGGACTGTAATTAGACCTAAACATCAAGTAACATCATCATTTCAAACTGTTTGTTTGTGTTGCAAAATAATCCTGGTTTACAGACATATCCCACTTACTCATGAGACAAATTGATAGATAGCTAGTTGCATATAATACAAAAATGACATCAAATTATCCAATCTGACTGGAGACCTATTGCTATGGTAACAAGCCATGCACCCTGTCCCCTAAATGCTATTTGCTTATTTCTCTGCCCACCTGTGCTCTGCGGGAGCAGTGGCGGGTGAAGGGGGAGTTGTGCCATGAATATGCATAAGCTACCACCTGTCCACACTGCCACCTAAGCCACACATCAGCACTATTCTGTAAATCTCTTAACATAAAGCACTAACATCCAAAGACCGTCTCAGGCTCAGAAATCGGCTAGCGCGTTGCCATAGCGCTCTCTATTAAGCCCAGAATTCTTTCTGAAATCTTCAACAATTGTCACAACTCTGTGTCTGATTCCCTTTTCCCTATTGATGTACCCTTCGTGGTGTATTGCTGCCTTGCACACTAACCAGAATAAAGTTTCCAGTGGATGAATGAATGAGAATAATGTGTATTTTTTTTTCTATTTATATCTGTATTAATTTTCATTTGATCATCGCACAGTTATCAAGGTTGTGTTAGCAGTATTTCATCGTATCATTACTTATCATAAAGTGCTATCAACTTCCTATCCAGTTACTGAGTTCCAACATGTTCCTCTGCTATTAAAAATACACGATCTTTCGAAATATCGTTATGTATGGAATACTTCGACTCCTCTGCCTCATTCTCTGACCCATACACACCCACACATGCCACACTCTTCTCTGCAGTGTGCCTATAACCTAGCACAAGACTTCATTAAAGTTTCAGTGTTCCAGCTCATCTCCGAGCCACTGTAGCGCTCCTGTAGTCTCCGCCTTGCACATGACTGATTAACAACAGCGTTCACTTCACCCAAAGGCACCGGCTTCTCTGAAGTATAGTAATTAAAACTTATCTAATGCAATGCCATGATATAATATGTTTAGTGCTCAAACCGTTCAGATCCGTTTTTAGATGTCCTTTGAAACTTCCTGGAAAGCTTTCTGCTATCTAATGTGACTGTGTGATCTGAATTTTAATTTTATTTGTCAAATACACAACCACATGCTTTGAGATATGCTTCTAAACAACATTCTTTCCCAAATCCAGAATGTCATACTATTGTTACAGGTAATAAATAAATAAATAAATAAATAATATTTGCTCGTATTTATTTGAGTTTTTGTGTTCAGATCCAGAATCCAGAAAACTGGACACACTCACAGTGCTTAAACATCAGCTCATTATATTTCCAGAATAATATTCTTTTGAGGGGGTCACGGTGGCTTAGTGGTTAGCACGTTCACCTCACACCTCCAGGGTCAGGGGTTCGATTCCCGCCTCCGCCTTGTGTGTGTGGAGTTTGCATGTTCTCCCCGTGCCTCGGGGGTTTCCTCCGGGTACTCCGGTTTCCTCCCCCGGTCCAAAGACATGCATGGTAGGTTGATTGGCATCTCTGGAAAATTGTCCGTAGTGTGTGTGAGTGAATGAGAGAGTGTGTGTGCCCTGTGATGGGTTGGCACTCCGTCCAGCGTGTATCCTGCCTCGATGCCCGATGACGCCTGAGATAGGCACAGGCTCCCCGTGACCTGAGAAGTTCGGATAAGCGGTAGGAAATGAATGAATGAATGAATGAATGAATGAATTATATTTGCAATACCATCATCAAGGACAGCAATAATGCTGCCCTTTGCACAGAACACAGTCTTCATGCAGCTCTATAAATAAGCATTTCTACTGTTTGGGGATATAGTAGAAATATTTTATGGCTTTAGTCTGAGATTGTGTATAACGTTAATGATAACTTGGTTTATCGGGTTCTACATATATCTCATTGTATCATAAATAAACAGTGTGAGGTCAGAATGCACAGCATTCTTATCTTGTTTCCTTTAAAACAATTTACTGAAAGCTAGCAACCCTCCGTATGAAGGCGGAAAACCTGCACATTAAATTAAATTAAATCTGGTGCCTTGATGCGGACATCTAATCAGTCACCCGGTCCTCCAGCTTTACTGTTACACTCACGGTCATCAGAGTCAGTCTGTGTCTCTGAACAGCCAGAATGCTCTGACAAGTCACACCAGGGCACAGTTATATAAACATAATCAAAAGTATTCAATCACATCACCCAGGTTGTACGAGAAACCGGGTCCTAGAAGTAGAGCATTAGTGTCAAATATACCTAGATTTTAAAAGTAATGTAGGAATCGTGTGTCTTCGTGTGTCATCGGAATATGATGCAATAATGGATTTTGAGATGATCCATATAAAAAAAAGTGACAGGGTTTCACCTTACATTTGTGAAGTTATATATGAATATAGAAAGTAGTCTTTTTTCTTCTTCTTCTCCTGACTCCTTCTAATTATTATTATTATTATTATTATTATTATTATTATTATTATTATTATTATTATTATTATTATTATTAATAATAATAATAATAATAATAATAATAATAATAATAATAATAATAATAATAATAATAATAATACATATTTCAGGATTTCACAGTCATTTGCTTACAGCACATTAATAATATTACAATAACAATAATAAAAATAACAATAATAATAAAAATAACAATAACAATAACAATAATAATAATAATAATAATAATAATAATAATAATAATAATAATAATAATAATAATAATAATAATAATAATAATACATATTTCAGGATTTCACAGTCATTTGCTTACAGCACATTCATTTTACCAGATTACACATTTAGACATATTCTTGCCAAATAAGTTTATTTCATTTTCAAGTTTTAACAAATGTAGAATAAGTTATCCTACATGTTATTCAAATGTAGAAGGCAAGGGTGTAAATACTTATGCGATATAATATTTCATGTAAATGATGTAGCTGGTAGGTTTTATCAGAATCCAATTTCTTCAACCTGAATATCAGAAAATGACTATAGCTGAAAACCCGCATGAGCTAAACACGATGGTTGTGAAGTCGTCCGCAAGGACGGATGCAGGGTATTTCCTCACACCCTCCACTCACTGTAGCTATGGCAACTAAATACTGGTTCTTATGTAATATTTGTGTTTCTGTGTGTGTGTGTGTGTATCTGTGTGTGTGTGTGTCTTTGTGTTTGCTGTGGGGGGTGGGGTGTGTGTGTGTGTGTGTGTGTGTGTGTGTGTGTGTGTGTGTGTGTGTGTGTGTGTGTGCAGTAAGAGACTTTGAGGATGAGACCCTGTGGCTGTTGAGTCGCCAATTTGATTGCTTTCAAACCAGTGAGCATGGGAATTAGCCAAGCATTACAAGTGTGAATTTATGCAGTTTGTGTGTGTGTGTGTGTGTGTGTGTGTGTGTGTGTGTGTGTGTGTGTGTGTGTGTGTGTGTGTGTACTTTGGTATACAGTATGTTATGGTGTTATGTGTTGTACTGTATCAGTGAACACTGAGTATACATAACAAACACAAACACAAAGTAGAAAACTTTGTTTAGCTAATTACAACTTCCACTTACACAACATTACAACTTCCACTTACACAACATTACAACTTACACTTACACAACATTACAACTTCCACTTACACAACATTACAACTTACACTTACACAACATTACAACTTCCACTTACACAACATTACAACTTACACTTACACAACATTACAACTTACACTTACACAACATTACAACTTACACTTACACAACATTACAACTTACACTTACACAACATTACAACTTCCACTTACACAACATAACATTACAACTTCCACTTACACAACATTACAACTTCCACTTACACTTACACAACATTACAACTTCCACTTACACAACATTACAACTTACACTTACACAACATTACAACTTACACTTACACAACATTACAACTTACACTTACACAACATTACAACTTCCACTTACACAACATTACAACTTACACTTACACAACATTACAACTTCCACTTACACAACATTACAACTTACACTTACACAACATTACAACTTCCACTTACACAACATTACAACTTACACTTACACAACATTACAACTTACACTTACACAACATTACAACTTCAACTTACACAACATAACATTACAACTTACACTTACACAACATTACAACTTACACTTACACAACATTACAACTTCCACTTACACAACATTACAACTTACACTTACACAACATTACAACTTCCACTTACACAACATTACAACTTACACCTACACAACACAACATTACAACTTACACAACACAACATTACAACTTCCACTTACACAACATTACAACTTCCACTTACACAACACAACATTACAACTTCCACTTACACAACATTACAACTTCCACTTACACAACATTACAACTTCCACTTACACAACATTACAACTTACACAACATTACAACTTCCACTTACACAACATTACAACTTACACTTACACAACATTACAACTTACACAACACAACATTACAACTTACACTTACACAACATTACAACTTACACTTACACAACATTACAACTTACACTTACACAACATTACAACTTACACTTACACAACATTACAACTTACACAACACAACATTACAACTTACACTTACACAACATAACGTTACACAACATTGTTACATTACCAACAAGACTAACATTATTTTTGTCACGTCTACATTACACATTACAGCACAGTGAGTTTTCGGGTCAGAGCTCAGTGTCAGACATGATACAGCACCACTGGAGCAGAGAGGGTTAAGGGCCTTACTCAAGGGCCCAACAGTGCCAGCTTGTCAGTGCTGGGGCTTGAACCCTGATCCTCTGATCAAACAACCCAGAGATTTAACCACTTGAGCTGCCACTAAACTCAATAACAACTAAGAGTAACAAACTCCATCCATTCATCCATCCATCCATCTTCTACCGCTTATCCGGGGCCGGGTCGCCGGGGGCAGCAGACTAAGCAGGGATGCCCAGACTTCCCTCTCCCCAGACACTTCCTCCAGCTCTTCCGGGGGAATACCGAGGCGTTCCCAGGCCAGCCGATAGACATAGTCCCTCCAGCGTGTCCTAGGTCTTCCCCAGGGCCTCCTCCCGGTTGGACATGCCCGGAACACCACCCCAGGGAGGTGTCCAGGAGGAATCTGGAACAGATGCCCGAGCCACCTCAGCTGACTCCTCTCAATGTGGAGGAGCAGAGGCTCTACTCTGAGCTCCTCCCAAGTGACCGAGCTCCCCACCCTATCTCTAAGGGAGCGCCGAGCCACCCTACGGAGGCCGCCTGTATCCGGGATCTTGTCCTTTCGGTCATGACCCAAAGCTCATGACCATAGGTGAGGGTAGGAACGTAGATCGACTGGTAAATAGAGAGCTTCACCTTGTGGCTCGAGTAACAAACGATCCTAAAGTCACAAAATTCAACAACACTACAGTTAATTATACTGCAGTCAACAACACGACAGGTAACAGTGTGCTAACGTCAGTAGTGTTATAATCAACAACACGACAGGTAGCAGTGTGCTAAAGTCAGTAGTGCTATAATCAACAACACGACAGGTAACAGTGTGCTAACGTCAGTAGTGTTATAATCAACAACACGACAGGTAACAGTGTGCTAACGTCAGTAGTGCTATAATCAACAACACGACAGGTAGCAGTGTGCTAAAGTCAGTAGTGCTATAATCAACAACACGACAGGTAACAGTGTGCTAACGTCAGTAGTGTTATAATCAACAACACGACAGGTAACAGTGTGCTAACGTCAGTAGTGCTATAATCAACAACACGACAGGTAACAGTGTGCTAACGTCAGTAGTGTTATAATCAACAACACGACAGGTAACAGTGTGCTAACGTCAGTAGTGTTATAATCAACAACACGACAGGTAACAGTGTGCCAACGTCAGTAGTGTTATAATCAACAACACGACAGGTAACAGTGTGCTAACGTCAGTAGTGTTATAATCAACAACACGACAGGTAACAGTGTGCTAACGTCAGTAGTGTTATAATCAACAACACGACAGGTAACAGTGTGCTAACGTCAGTAGTGTTATAATCAACGACACGACAGGTAACAGTGTGCTAACGTCAGTAGTGTTATAATCAACGACACGACAGGTAACAGTGTGCTAACGTCAGTAGTGCTATAATCAACGACACGACAGGTAACAGTGTGCTAACGTCAGTAGTGCTATAATCAACAACACGACAGGTAACAGTGTGCTAACGTCAGTAGTGTTATAATCAACAACACGACAGGTAACAGTGTGCTAACGTCAGTAGTGTTATAATCAACAACACGACAGGTAACAGTGTGCTAACGTCAGTAGTGTTATAATCAACAACACGACAGTGTGCTAACATCAGTAGTGTTATAATCAACAACACGACAGGTAACAGTGTGCTAACGTCAGTAGTGTTATAATCAACAACACGACAGGTAACAGTGTGCTAACGTCAGTAGTGTTATAATCAACAACACGACAGGTAACAGTGTGCTAACGTCAGTAGTGTTATAATCAACAACACGACAGGTAACAGTGTGCTAACGTCAGTAGTGTTATAATCAACAACACGACAGGTAACAGTGTGCTAACGTCAGTAGTGTTATAATCAACAACACGACAGGTCACAGTGTGCTAACGTCAGTAGTGCTATAATCAACAACACGACAGGTAACAGTGTGCTAACGTCAGTAGTGCTATAATCAACAACACGACAGGTAACAGTGTGCTAACGTCAGTGGTGTTATAATCAACAACACGACAGGTAACAGTGTGCTAACGTCAGTGGTGTTATAATCAACAACACGACAGGTAACAGTGTGCTAACGTCAGTAGTGTTATAATCAACAACACGACAGGTAACAGTGTGCTAACGTCAGTAGTGTTATAATCAGCAACACGACAGGTAACAGTGTGCTAACGTCAGTAGTGTTATAATCAACAACACGACAGGTAACAGTGTGCTAACGTCAGTAGTGCTATAATCAACAACACGACAGGTAACAGTGTGCTAACGTCAGTAGTGTTATAATCAACAATACTACAGTAGATACTGCAGTCAACAATACCACAAGTCGTGGCCTAATGGTTAGAGAGTTTGACTCCTAACCCTAAGGTTATGGGTTCGAGTCTCGGGCCGGCAAAACCACGACTGAGGTGCCCTCGAGCAAGGCACCGAAGCCCCCAACCGCTCCCTGGGCGCCGCAGCATAAATGGCTGCCCACTGCTCCGGGTGTGTGTGCGTGTGTGTGTGTGTGTGTGTGTGTGTGTGGGTCACCGTACTTAGCCGTACGTCACGTCACTTACAGAAAAACAAAAGTAGGAGCGAATGCCCTGGATTTGAAATGCAACACTCTGCTTGTGCATTTGTCTGGATTCGCTTTTGTAAATTCAGTCTAGGCTGAAAAAAAAAAGCTTTGAAAGACGTATTTGCATATTGTGTTGTAAACAAGTCTTGAGGACATCGTGCATTTAAACGAGCTTGTCTGAGATCCGAAGAACAGACGTAACGCCGTTATCACCACAAATCTTTTTCAGTAGTAAAATCAAGACGGATGTCGTCTGTGAAAGTGGCCGCGAGTGTCGGAGCAGGTCACGGTTTGATGTGGACGTGTGTTCGTCACGGCCCGAGTCTCGGGTCGGAAATAAAACAGCAGCAGGCAAATAACATGCCTGGATTATATCCTTTACTTACAGAGCTGTTTCATCACATCCTGTGCTCGTCCACCTGGGAACCAGGATATGAAATAGAGTTCAAAGACCTGGTGGGTGTGGAGAAGCCCTTTAATTCAAAACTAGACCTGCAGGCAAAAAAAAAAACATGGTTCAAATACAGGAAGAAAGAAAGAAAGACAGCAGGTAAAGATATAAAAATGACGACAGAATTATTACCCAGGCGACTTTGTGTTACTAGATCTGTATAAGATTAGTGTGTTGATTACATTAGAATTAGAAACTAAGCGATATATCGAAATAAACGAATTTAATCGTAGGCTTCTGGATTTTTCCGCACTTCCCGTTAGTCCATAAAAGAATCTTCGCATCTCTCTATAAATATATTTCTTAGTAACAATGAATCACAGCCGATAACCGAAGATGTATATCACGTTACGATTCGTTGAACAAAGTCGTTTTTCTACGTCATTCTTTCTGACTCCGCCCCAAACGAGTCGGGCGCGAAACAGCACGAGTCAAAAAATCGATCGACTCACGATGCAAACGATTAGAACTAGATTTATAATAAAAATCGATACGTTTTATTTTATTTAGGAAAAATATTATGAACCAGAGGACACGGTGGCTTAGCGGTTAGCACGTTCGGCTCACACCTCGAGGGTCGGGGGTTCGATTCCCGCCTCCGCCTTGTGTGTGTGGAGTTTGCATGTTCTCCCCGTGCCTCGGGGGTTTCCTCCGGGTACTCCGGTTTCCTCCCCCGGTCCAAAGACATGCATGGTAGGTTGATTGGCATCTCTGGAAAATTGTCCGTAGTGTGTGAGTGTGTGTGTGAATGAGAGTGTGTGTGTGCCCTGTGATGGGTTGGCACTCCATCCAGGGTGTATCCTGCCTCGATGCCCGATGACGCCTGAGATAGGCACAGGCTCCCCGTGACCCGAGACGTTCGGATAAGCGGTAGAAGATGAATGAATGAAATATTATGAACCCACATCAAGTATGAATTAATTTCATTTTAAATCGCTGCCACTTTGGTGCTTGGCCCCCTAACAACAGACTCTAACGCTGTTCTCTCTGTCTGAAGGCATTTAGTGTAACTTTTTTAAACCGATCTCTCGGGTCTCCCGAACGCTCGACTGAAACAGAAGGTTGATGTTGATGGAAAGTGAAGGGATGATGTATTTTTCAAAACGCTCTCGGAGATGAGTGTAAATTATACACATCTTGTGCCTGAGAGGTTAAAATACACACGAGGTAACATGTAATGATAACGGACTCGGACTATAAAACTCTGATAAACCGGTTTTGAAGTGAAGTTTTCTCATGTATTAAATGTAAAGGAAGGAGTCTCCGGTGTCAGAGATTTGAAACACGTTTTTAGTTTTGGTGTTTTTTTTTTTCGGTCACGTTACAAGCTGATTTTTTTTGTTTTATTAACTTCAAAAGATAAAAATAAAGAGAGTCTGGTGAAAGAACGAGTGGTTTTAGCTGTTATCGTACAGGAACTAACTACATTCATGGATGATCCGCTTCCTTAAATTTGTCTATTTACGGCTAAATATTTAGCTAATTGATCGATTTGCTTAGACACCGATTAAAGAGTCGATTCTTTCAAATGACTCACCTAAACGAACCGATTCAAGCTTCATCACGACGATAATGTTTGAGCTTCTTCTTCTTCTTCTTCAACTTTTTTGTATTATTTTAGAATAAAGCTGCTGTAGAACCTGTGTGTAATCTTTTACATTACTTTCTCATTACTTAAAGATGTTATAAGAAATGTTTCCTACTTTGTTGTTGTTGTTGTTGTTGTTTTTCTCGACAGATTTCTAACGTGTGTTTTTTGTAGGTATGCGTATCTTGGTGACTTTGCTGTTGGACACATTACCGATGCTGGGAAACGTTTTGCTGCTATGCTTCTTTGTGTTTTTTATCTTCGGCATTGTCGGAGTGCAGTTGTGGGCGGGATTACTGCGAAACCGCTGCTTCCTGGATGACGACGCAAAGACGTGAGTGGGCTCGAGTGTTCTGTTCCTCTGAACCGTTAGGAATCGTTAGCAATGCCTTTAATCTGTTTATAATTTCATTTATAGATTAATTTATTTTTATGATTATTATTATTATTATTATTATTATTATTATTATTATTATTATTTCATAAGCCAGAAGACTGCGAGCCATGTACTGTATTATGTTCATTTCCAACATGTGGAGCAGATTATAAAGTCACAATAAGTACACAGTAAGGATCTGGAACAGCGGGAACGGCATAAGGATCGACCAAAATCACACCGAAGCAAATGACACTGCGAACTAACGATGACTTCGGAGCGAATACATGAACATAACATCTGGAGAAACAGTCCTGAGCGCTGAAGGACGACATCATCGTGCAGTAATAATGCCAGAGCGAGTCATATGTAAGACTGAGGCTTTAGAGTCAGCCCGAGGCGGTCAGAGCCAAGATGCAGCGCCATATTCAAAGATGCTGAAGAAGGGATCGTAGGAGATGTCGTTTAAAGAAAGGAGAAAGACCTTTTTTTAATCCCTGAAGCACATGGATACAGGAAGTGATGGTGTTTTCTTTAGTTTCTGTGGGACACGATGATGGTGCAGAAGGAGGCCGTAATAGAAAAGCCGACGTTCCTACGCTAATAGAAGCTACAGCTAGCGAGCTACGGTACAGAACCTCGATCGGTGCTTGTCCTTTTTTTGTGAGCCTAGATCGCACTTAATCACAATTTTACCCCATGAGTCACACAAAAATAATTATCCTAATTAAAAATAATTGTTAAAAATTAAATTGTCCTAATCGGTTCAGTCGGCCTGAGTGAGCGAACTGAATCAGTCGGTTTGAAAAAGAATTCATTTGGCGTAATTGGTTAGCTTGGCATGAAGGAACTCATTTAATCACTTTGTTTGAAAATAATTTACTCGTTATAATTGTTTTAGTCGGAACGAACGGACCAATCGGATCACTCCATTCGATTCAGTCTGTTTAAAAGTAATTCTCTCGGCACGATCGAGCCAAACGAATCGCTCTACGTGAGTCACGCTGTATGATTCTTTTTTTTTTTTTTTTTTCAGGACTTTTATCAGCAGTTGGAAATTTTAGTTCATTTAGTTCCGTTGTATTTGAATCGCTCTGTTTGAGGAGTGAAGCGTCAAAAAATGTGCCCAGTCCCGGTAAATATCGCCATGATCAGCGTACAGACTCGATCTTTTTGCGAAGTCTTGCCAAGCCAATCTCATTTATTTCCATAGTTCTCACTTTGAACCATTTTTCTCTCGTGACTTCCTCCTCCGCATTCGCCTGACGTGTGAAATTATCTGTGTACTCTCATGGAATTAATTTCCCAGGTTTATTTATTTATTTATTTATTTATTTTTGTCTGCTAGCTTTATGAACCGGCGTTTTTATAAGGACGATGTCATGTGGACTCGCTTTAATAAAACAAGCTCACATCCTGACACTTTTTGCTTCCCATTGTTCTCCCCTGTTGTCTTTTCATGCTGTGCAGCTCAGCCTATGATTGTTCAAATGGGAGAGCTGGAGATGACTTGGCACGAAGCCAGCCAGCTTATAGACTGCCGCACCGAGGCACCGAGGCACCGAGGGTTTTAATCTTTGCCATTTCTTTTCTTGGCAGAAATCAACCTTACGCCCATCCATTATGTTTTCTGCTTTAAAAAGCTTCTTGTGCTAAGGAACCGTGCCAAAGAGAGGAAACTGAATGACACGGGTCCGAGTTATGCCGTTTATATTTAGACGCGCGGAACAAAATGTTGACCTTCCGGTTTCCATAAATACAAACTAAATGAATTAATAAATGGGAGCTACATACAGTAAAGCAGAGAAGTGCAAATGTACTAAGATAAGTCGGCCGTAACGCTTTAATACATTTATAGTTACATTTCATGTTCAGGATCATCCTACAGAACCAGTTCTCTGTGTTGGAGCAGCTATAAACAGACCGAGTTGACTCTATTTTTAGATGTGATTGTGTTCGAAATGTGAACTTCTGTACATTTACCTCTGCAGCACTGACACCTTCCTTAAAGGTTAAATAAATAAATGTCTGAAATGAGTCAGTCTGATTTGCTCGACGTAATCGATTCACTCGGCTTGACTGACTCATTCGGATCACTCTGAATGAATCACGATGTTTGGAAAGAATTCCTTTGGCATAACTGATTCAAGGGGGGGGGCACGGTGGCTTAGCGGTTAGCACGTTCGAATCACACCTCCAGGGTTGGGGGTTCGATTCCCACCTCCACCTTGTGTGTGTGGAGTTTGCATGTTCTCCCCGTGCCTCGGGGGTTTCGGGTGCCTCCCGGGTACTGCCTCGATGCCCGATGACGCCTGAGATAGGCACAGGCTCCCCGTGACCCGAGAAGTTCGGATAAGCGGTAGAAGATGAATGAATAACTGAATCACTTGCCATGAGTGAACCAACTGAATCGCTCAGGATGAATCAGAATTGGTTTGAGTGAACTGATTCATTCTGTTTGAAAATGATTAAAGTTCGTAAATCAATTATGCGTTTATTTTTCGTTAATCCGTCCGGACCAAAGGTCATACTGGAGGATAAAGCGTCTTTGAGATACAGTTCATTCTTCAAGTCTACAAAAGGGTTTTAAGAATGAAAGCTTTATGGTGTAACAATAGCAAGATTATATAAATTAGCAAAAGAGGTCTTTCATGGAGCGTTTTATCGCTGAAAGCACAGAGGACGTCCGTGAACATGACGACGAATTCCAGCCTCAGGCGACACGAGGCAGCGCCTCTCCATCACAGCAGAGTCAGTCACGAGCTCATACAAAACGATCAGTCCCACCAGATACCAAGGTTGTCATGCGATCCGGAATAATTGGGAACGTCCCACTGGACCGACATTCGGGTTATACATCAAACATCCTGCGTCCGAACCACACACACACACACACACACACACACACTCACACACACACTCACACAATTCAGTCACTTTGCTTTAGATGTTTATCAGCTACAAAGCCACAGATCCTCGTGGGGAAAAGCCACTAATCAGGGAAGCTGTGCTATAGTTAATGTCTCTGAATCTAATTTATCTTTAATCCACAATAACAATTAGCTTCAAAACGCATCACTTGTCAGCTCCAGTCATGTGCAGCGCTGAATACTCGGATTTGTTCCTCTTAGTCATATTATTTATCTGTTTAGTCTGTTAGTGCTCATGTTATTGGCGCTTGCATGTTTGGGTCAGAATTGTTGACACACATTTTCATTGTGTGATGTTTTTTTTTTTTTTAGATATATATATAATTATAATTATATGTTCTGTAATGAAATGAAAAATAGTAGAGAGAGAAAAAGCAGCTTCTCTAAACAGTGCTTGTGTTTCCACTCGGTTGTAATGATCTGGTTTTAACCTGGAGAAATGAGCTCTGGTGTATTAGCCCTTAATAACACCGTTCTATTGCACTCTTCCTCCAGCGGATGAACAGATGAACAGGTGTTTCGCTAAATTGCTTGTGTTACCGTTTCACGTGTTTGACAAGCGGTGTTATTAACTCGACTGAAACACAATCACACCTTATGATCTTTTTGTTCTCAGTGAGCGTATAGTGCAACTCAGTACCTGCTAGAGGGAGGGAGGGAGAGAGAGTGAGAGTGAGGGAGAGAGAGAGAGAGGAGGATTGCAGGCTGTACGGGCGGTATCTCTTAGCACGTGGATTATTCTTTCTCTCATTCTCATTTTTACCCCCCCTTTCTCTCTCTCTTGTCTTTCTCTCTTTCTCCTCTTTCTTTCTCGCTTTCTTTCTTTTTTTTTCTTTCATCTCTCTCTCTTTCTCTTTTTTTTCTTCTTTCTCTCTCATCTCTCTCTCTCTCTCTCTCTGCTGCTCTCCTCCCATCCCCTTCCTATCCTCTCTCCCTTTCTCTCTGCTCTCTCGCTCTCCCTCTCTCTCTCTCTCCTCTCTCTCGCTCTTTTGCTCTCTCTCTCTCCTTCTATGCTCTCTCTCTCTCCTCTCTTCCTCTCTCTCTCTCCTATCTCTCTCTCTTCCTCTTTCGCTTTCTCTCTTCATCTCTCCCTCTCTCTACTCTCTCATTTCTATATCTCTCTCTCCGCTCTCTCTCTTCTCCTCTCTCTCTCTCTCTCCCTCTCTCTCTCCTCTCTCTCTCTCTTCTCTCTCTACGATCTCTCTCTCTCACTCTCTCTCTCCTTCTCTCTCTCTTTCTCTCTCTCTCTCTACTCTCTCTGCTTCGCTCTCCATCTCTCATCTTTCTCCTCTAGATACAGACATAGACCCTTTCGTACCACATTTGAGCCTCCCCTGTGTGGAACGTCAGACACTGTATAAGTGACTTGTTTTTAACTTGCTCCTTTCTCCTATAAACTTCTTTGATCCATCATACCTTTGAAATCGTTCCCTCAAGACACCTATTTCTATAAGAAGCTTCCTTTAGATCTTTGCGTTATCCCTTCAACTAGCTTAGCGTTAATCTTCTGCTCGTAGCAGTAAGACACACAGGATGTTATACTGCTCATCTGATGTCTTCTCTTAACCGATTCCACAACATCACTCTGTCGCTCCAATTCTCTCACTTTAAAGGTTCAGGCTTCAGTTAGTGAGAAAGCGGAAAGAAATCACAACACAGAGATGCACCAAAGAGCTTTAAACGTATCGCTGAAGCTAATGTCAGGGACGCGGGGATAAAAACAGCCCCGAATGCAGGAGAGCATAAACACTAAAAACATGAAACAGGACGAGACCAGACACGACTAGAACAATGACAACAGAAGACAACAGAGGATCCTTAAGGCAACAAACACGGCTCGAATAAATGCTAATCATAATTAGTCACATGAGGAACAGAGAGACAAGGGCGAGGCAAGACACGTGACACAGAACATAAACAAAAGGCACATGGTCAAAGTCCGGGGACATGGACATATGGTCACGTCCGGGAGCTGAGTCCTGACAGAACAGAAAAAACAAAACAAAAAAACAACCCTCCCTCCCCCCCCCCCCTCCCACCCACCCCTCGACACCTCAAACACACACTCCACCAACCCACCCTCCCCCCCACCTCTCTCCTTCCCCGCTCCCCCTCGATCCGCCACCCCCCTCACCCCCCCCTCCCCCCCTGCCCCGCCCTCTCCATATTGATCCCCTTGACTCCGCTCCCCGCGGCCCCCCCGCCTCCCCCGCCCCCTCCCTGCCTACTGACCCCCCCCCACGCCCCCTCGCCCCTCGCCCCCCACCCCTCCGCCCACCCCCTCTTCCCCCCCCCACCCGTGCACACCCCCCCCTGCCCCCCGCTCCCCCCCCCCTCCCCGCCGTGCTCCCCCCCCCTCCAACCACCGTCCCCCCCCGCCTCCCCTCGCCCCCCTCTATTCTTGTCTGCCCCCCCCCCCCCCTCGGCTCTCCCGGCCTGAACACCACCTCCCCTCCCTCGCCCTCCCACCGGCCCCCCCCGCCTCCAGCCCCCCAAAAACGCGCCCCCTCCCGCCCCACCCCCCCCTCCACCCCCTCGTACCACCCACCCTCCTCCCCCAGCCCCTGCCCACACCCCCTCCCCACCCCCCCTCCCCACTCCCTCTGGCCCCCTCCCCCCCCGCTCCCTCGCCCTCGAGCCCTCCCCTTCCCCCCACCCCCTCCCCATCCCCACCCTGCCCCCCACCCTCCCCCAGCCCCCCTCCCCCCACACCCCCCCCACCCCTCGCCTGCCAACCCTCACGATCCTCCAACCCCACCTCCCCCCACCCTACACCACCGCCTCCCCCCTCTCTCTCTGCGCCACCCCCCCTCCCTCCCCACTCCCCCCATGCCCCCAACCCCTCCTCCCCTCCCCAACCACTGCCCCTGCCCCCTCTCCCTCTCGCTTTTGCCGCCCCCCTCCCCATCCCTCCACACCCGCCCTTCCCCCACCTCCCCCCCCGTCACACCCCCTCACCCCCCCTCCCTCCCCTTCGACCACAACCACCTCCCCCTCCCTCCCTCCCCCCACCCACACGCCCCAACCTTAGCCACCACTCCCCGCCCATCCCAACCCAACTCCCCCTCCACAGCCACACCCCACCCTCACCCCCACCTCCCCCTCCCCCCCACCGCCCCCTCCCCCCCCACCGCGCCCCCCTCCCCCCTCTCTAAACTCCTCCACCCTTACTAGGGCTTTATTCCCCCCTCTAGCCACCACACCCCCCCACCCCCCCCCTCCCTCCCATCACCCCCAAGTTATCCCCTCTTTCTTTCACTACGACTTCCTGAAGCACCCCCCCCCACCCTCCACCCACCCCCCGCCGCGCCCCCATCCCGTCGCAACCCCCTCCCTTCCCTCTACCCCCCTCCCCTCCCCCCCTACGCCCTCCCCACAACCCCACCCCCCCCCCCCCACCCCTCCACTCGCACCCACACCCTCCGCCTCCCCCTCTCTCCTCCTTCCCCCCCCCCACCCCATCACGCCCTACTCCCCACCCGCCCCCCCCCCTCCCTCACGCACCCCCCCTACCCCTCTCCTTCCCCCTTCTCCTTCCCGCCTTCCTGGCAATCCGCCCGCTCTCTTCCGTTCCCTCCCGGTGCCACGCGCGCGCCCGCTCTTCTCTTCCTTTCTTTTTTTTTTTCTGTCCTTACCCTTTCACGTGCGTGAGGGGGGAGCAGGCACAACAAGGTGAGGGAAGGCGGTGGGGGGAGCAAGGCACACAACGGCGGGCAGAGCCAGAGCTGGCCGAGCCACGACGTCCACAGCGAGCAACGAAGGGCCCGCGCGTCATAATACCCCTACCCACCCAACCGCACCTGAGGGCCCCTCCAGCACCAGCTGCACCCCGCGCCAACCTAAGCGGCGCAAGAACGCCATCAAGCAACCGCGCGCCCGAACCACACAGCGTCCGCTTGCCGACCCCACACGAAAAGGGGCGCAGCAGGGCCACACGGAAACCAATCCCCCCGGCTCCCAAATCCCCCCCACCAGCCGGTCGGGCCCGGAGGAGTCCGCCGTCGCCCCTCTGTGCCGTCTCCCCACGTCTCAGAAACCATAAAGGGTGGGGGGGCGAGGACGGGCAAAAAGTCAACAAAATTATCCAAGGGGGCAAAACATGGGCCTTCAACAGGAAGTGGGACGACGTCCTCCACAGAAAACCGGAAGTGAAGCGACGTCCCACACCGGACAGGTGCAGGGTGATGTCTCAGGAGACCGAGTGACGTAGCTACAGTCCTGTGTGTGTAAGAGATCTAACATATAAATAATCTATCTTTGGCTTTCTCTCTCTCTCTCTCTCTCTCTCTCTCTCTCTCTCTCTCTCTCCGTCTAGGATGTATAATTTCTCTCCATCTTTGAGCGCTTACTACAGGCCCGAAGACTCGGACGACATCGCCTTCATCTGTTCAACCAATCGTGAGAACGGGATGCTACGCTGCTCGGACGTCCCGCAGCGAAAAGTGGGCGGGGCTTACTGCGAGCTGAACGCCCGCAACATCACGGACACCTCTCCTCTAGACCCCACCCTTAATGGGTGTGTCAACTGGAACGCCTACTACGGCACCTGCAGAGCGAGCGATCACAATCCACACAACGGAGCCATCAGCTTCGACAACATCGGATACGCCTGGATCGCCATCTTCCAGGTGCTTTATTTCATTTCACCTTAACGAGGTCGTTAAAGCCCGATTTACGAGCGAAACCAAGCGAGGCCAAGAAGGAAGCGCTCTATTAAAGAACTTTTCCTATTTCATTTAATTACACTACAAAGTAAAGTAAAGCAGAAGTATTGGCACCCTTGGTAAAGTTTCATCGAAAATAAACATTAACACGAATATTATTTGCACCCTAAAGATTCTCAGGAAGACATAAAACATCCTGATTCACTGCGCTATAAACACGAGGACACGCAGATCGACTTCCGTCATTCTGTCACCGGCATGGGGGGAATTACAGAATAAACAAATGAGAGAAGTGTGTTGACCTTCATAAATCAGCTGCAAGCCAGAAAATATTCAGGGTCAGGGTGATGAATAACAAGTATAAAGAAGTTTCTATAACGAAGCGTCTCTGAGTCTGTAATCGGACACGACCGGGTCGACATGGAGAGATGGAGAGATTCTGAGAAGTAGACAGAATAACGCGAACACTCGCAGCTTATTTCCCGTTCCTTCGTATAAATTCGCACCGATTACGGGTTAAAGTTTCCGCTCACGTTTATTTCTGTGTGAGATTTTCACCGATGGGGTTAATGAGTAGTAAAGAAAGAAGCCGGATCGCTTTCCCTTCATCAGATGAGTGTGTGAGAGATTTTGGCTCGTACGCTTCATCGATTTATTAATGTTTTGCTGAAAGTGTGAATTTTCCCGAGACACTCAGTTTTATTGTAGACGAATGAATCGGTGGCACCAAAAGCTGACATGGACGACATCGCTGCTGTCTCAGGAAATCAAGCGTACATGGCGTTCGCTGCTAATCCTATCGGCTAAAGCCAAGACACCCATCAGGCTCCTGAGTAATGTGAGCGCGCAGGTGAAGATTTATGAGGCTCTGAGTAATACGATTAGCTCTGACATTCTTCATTCTTTAGTTTGTTTCTATTCTTTAGTACATTCACTAAGTTTGTTTTCCCTCGGGGTTGTTTTTGTTTTTTTGCTAGTGCACTAAAAAGACTCCTCATTCTCATCCTCATCGTCCTGGAAACACACAAAAACACACATGATGATGTCACATCAGGGCTGTACAGCTGACCAATCAGCATGCTCGATGCTTAATGAGACAAACGGCGAATTCTTATTTTTTTTTTTTGTCCTTCATTTTTTATCACTGTTTTAAAGAAACTTAAAAATTCACCACTTCTGATCGGTGGATTCTGATTGGTCGATGAGAGACAGACAGGCAGGTGAGGAAACGGCGAGGAACCATGTGACATTCGTTAAACAACGTATGAAATGTCGAGAAACGGATAAAAGGTCTGAGGAGTATTTTGTGGGTGGTGTCAGTAATTTTGCCTTAGCGCTTCACTCCACTGGGGTTTTATTCCAGTCTGAGATACTAGATCAGATTTGATCGGACACAGGAAGTTATCACTCATCTGTCTGTCTGTCTGTCTGTCTGTCTGTCTGTCTGTAGGTGATCACACTAGAAGGCTGGGTGGACATCATGTACTACGTCATGGACGCTCACTCCTTTTACAACTTCATCTACTTCATCTTCCTCATCATCGTAAGTTTCTCCCGCAGATTAGCTTCACCGCGGCTGCCGAAATTAGCCAAAATGTTAGCAATGTTTTTGTTTTTTTTACTTTGTATGACAATTATCACAAAATGTGAAAATGTTTTTCTTGTAACTTTGAGATTTTTTTATTATTATTATTATTATTATTATTATTTTTATTATTCAGACTTTATTTGGAATATATTTAAATATATTTCATTTATTTCACTTTTATGACTTGTTATTTTTTATGAATTTTTTCTCTTATATATTTTTAATTACTTGATATATTTTGATCAAAATAATGATTGATTTGATTGAACTATTTGTTGTATTTTTTAACCCCAAAGTGAATTATTTATCTGCACTTATTATATATATATATATATATATATATATATATATATATATATATATATATATATATAGTATTATTATTTAATTATTTATTTTTCCAGCTGTTTAGGTTTGTAAACTTCTTAAAAAAGCTTCTTAAACAGTTGTAATTTCTCTTGTCACGTTGAAGCTGATATCAGGTTGTTATTTTCTGTAGGTGGGCTCCTTCTTCATGATCAATCTGTGCCTGGTGGTCATCGCCACACAGTTTTCAGAAACCAAGCAGCGTGAGAACCAGCTGATGCGAGAGCAGCGAGCTCGCTTCCTGAGCAACGAGTCCACGCTGACCAGCATGGCCGAGCCCGGCTCCTGCTACGAAGAAATTCTGAACTACATTTGTCATCTTTTACGCAAGTTTTA
>NC_062535.1:2001174-2006174 GCF_022655615.1 Tachysurus fulvidraco
AGACACACAGACAGACAGACAGACAGACACACAGACAGACTGACAGACACACAGACAGACTGACAGACACACTGACAGACACACAGACAGACACACAGACAGACACACAGACAGACACACAGACAGACAGACAGACACACAGACAGACACACAGACAGACACACAGACAGACAGACAGACAGACTGACAGACAGACACACAGACAGACTGACAGAAAGACAGACACACAGACAGACACACAGACAGACAGACTGACACACAGACAGACACACAGACACACAGACAGACACACAGACAGACAGACTGACACACAGACAGACACACAGACACACAGACAGACACACTGGCCAGATGTGAGAATATGTGAATGAGGGAAACAGAATCTCTGAACTAATTAAACATTAAGCGTCTGTGTCCCCCGAGTAAGGAAGATTTCCTCTGCGCTAATAAATCGAAATTAAATCCAAACGAGAATAAATATAAAGTCGCCCTCACAGCAGCACTGGGGTGCCAATACTTTCACTCACAGACTTTAATATATCTACAGACACACAGCTCTGAAAAGAAATGTATATTTAGAGGTTTTTGTTCTCACCAGAAAATCAGAGAATAAACCAAAATGAAATGAATTCAATAAAATTCCATTTGAATGATTTACACTCCCACAACGAAAGGCTTTGTTCTCATCGGCTAATTTACATAACAATAGGATTAAAAATCTTCTTTTGTTTTTATATTTCATCTAAAAGTTCTCACATCTCACATCTAAAACTTGTGATGACAGAAATATCACAGAAAAGTGTAACTGCACTGAATAAATAAGTTACAGAATGCAGAAATTACACGTACTTAAAAAAGATTCTTTAGATATTTTTATCTAACTTAAAAATTAAAAACAATTAAAAAAACACACCGCGTGTCATCACAATAAGACATTTTTAGCTTTAGATATTAGACATTTCCTGTTTCTCTGAATTCGCCATAACTTAGTCGCCTCGCCATGGCAGCACCGCTCGAGATATCAAAAATCCCTTCGGAATTTAGCAAGTGCGACGTCTCGGCATCATGTTCGCCACGTTTGGTGTCAATCGCATGAATTCCCTAGGAGGACTACTTAAAAGATCACCGCATGCGATTATTAAATAATCCAAAATGGCCAACTTCCTGTTGGGCGGAGCTAATAGTTTAGAGTGCGAAAGTTGTTCGTGTCGATGAGATCTATATGCGTACCGACTCTCGCACATGTGCGTACATAATTGCCCGATCTGTGTACAAATGTTTGTTTTTTCATTACAGGGGGCGCTACAGAGCCCCCCTGCCACGCCCGTATTCCAGCCTTTGCCCAAGCCTAGCGTCGCCCGACTCTGACGTGTGTGTCAAATTTCAAGTTTCAAGAGTTTTCGAGCATGTTAAGGGATCCCAATTGGCCAATGTGTGCAAAATAAATAAATAAATAAATAAATAAATAAATAAATAAATAAATAAATAACCCGAGCATAAACAATAGGGCTTCGCACCATCGGTGCTCGAGCCCTAATAATCTTATTTAAATGTTTAATAGGAAACAGATTGTAAATGTAGTGTTTGTTTGTTTGTTTGTTTGTTTGTTTGTTTGTTTGTTTGTTTTGTGCAAATTTTGAACAAAATCTGAATATTTTTTAAAAGATCTCAGGTGAAAAGACAGAACATTTATTTACTCCTTCCTGTTTGTCCAATGCAGGTGTGTACGCAGGTGTGTGTTCGAGTGTGTGTGCAGAAGCGGGCAGCGAACCGACACCGTGTGAGTTACCCACGTGCCCGGGTTCTGCTCGCGACGCCGACACACTCAGCTCCAACTCGGCCTGTGATTCAGACTCTGAGAAAGAGAGCAATACGGAGGGGAAAAAAACCAGCTGGGAAACCGAGAGGAATTTCAGCCAGAAGCCGAAGAGGGGGAACGTGTTGGGGGGGGGTGTGAGGTGTGTGAGAGGCGTGCTGAGGAGGATCGTCGACAGCAAGTACTTCAACAGGGGCATCATGATCGCCATCCTCATCAATACCCTCAGCATGGGGGTGGAGTACCATGAACAGGTCACACACACACACACACACACACACACACACATACACACACATACACACACCTACACACACATACACACACACACCAACACACACACACACACACACACACACACACACACACACACACCCCTACACACACACATACACACACACACACACACACACACACACACACACACACACACACCCCTACACACACGCACCCCTACACACACACATACACACACCTACACACACACACACACACACACACATACACACACACAGAGACACACACACACACACACACACACACCTACACACACACACCTACACACACACATACACACACCTACACACACACTACTAAACACACACACACACCGCTACACACACACACATGTACAAACACACCTACACACACACACACATGTACACACACCTACACATACACACATACACACACACGCACACCTACACACATATACACATACACACACACCTACACATACACACACACACTTACACACACACACACACACACATGTACACACACCTACACACACACACCTCTACACACACACGTACACACACACCTACACACACACACACACACACACACATACACACACACACACACACACACACACACACACACACACACACACACATACATACACACACACACACACACATACACACACATGGGGTGTGGTAGCCTAGTGGTTAAGGTGTTGGACTACTGATCGAAAGGTTATGAGTTAGAATCCCAGGTTCACTAAGCAGCTGCCACTGCTGGGCCCCTGAGCAAGGCCCTTAACCCTCAATTGCTCAGTTGTATAAATTGAAATAAAATGCAAGTCACTCTGGATAAGAGAGTCTGCTAAATGGCATTAATGTTACACACACACACACACACACACACACACACAGACACACACACACACACATTATACTGACTTGTTCACACACAAAATGGCCTCCAGTCTGTAATCTAATAGAATAGCACTCGATGCAGCACATTCTGTTATCTTCCTTACTACATGTTTATTTTCCCACACTGTGGCCACGCCTGATATTGAACGTCGAGTTCATTCTCTTACACTTTTTTACATTCATCCTCATCGGACTTTTCAGTGCTCTGATGTTCTGTAAGAATTCACCTTTGTACTGTTTGTGCAGCACTTTTTATTTCTTCTCTTCTGTACAGTCAGCGTCGTATCTTTTTTTGTTCCGAAGCGGCTTGATAAAGGCCAGAGCCCTAATGAGCAAGCGGAAAGAGTCAGTGGCGGAGAGCGAGGACGAGGCCTGGAGACGAGCCGAGAGCTTCTCAGCATGGCGGCGTAATGTTTCGGCTAGAAGAACTGTGGAGTAAACGAATCTACAGCGTTTATAAACAACACACAAGTTACTGCCGGCTGAATGGATGTATTTATATAGTGTATGAGCTCAGGAATTTATCAGGACTGTGTGTTACTGTAGCAGGGCGTTTCTATAGCAACCGATGGGTGGTGGAGGACGTACCGTACAGAAGAAGTCTCCAGTGTCAGTGAGACAGAAACCTTCTCGTCTCACTACTGATAACGATCACTGATCATCGTGGATTAGTTTCAGAGAGCGGGACAGACCCGAGAGTTTTATTCCTTACGCTTCTCAGTTCGTCTGTTCATGGGGCTTTGTGTACACTTCCTGTCACTCGGTTATTCCTCATGGCATGTGTGCTTCCTGTCTGCATCGTGCTGGGTTTCATCAGCTACGTCATGTTTGGCTAACACGCTCCAGACGTCTCCTTTCTGACTCATCTCCTGCACTTTTTTTTTCTATTTACATAGTGGTTCATTAATAATAATCGATGTAGAGATTTCAGAAAGATTCCTTTTAGTTATACAACAATTAAAAAAAAAAACAGCTGAGGACAAAAGTGATGGCACCCTCTCATAGGAGGAGGAGTTCTGGTGTCTGTGGAACCTGGTGCACTGTAATGGCTGAGCTGCATTAGTTGGGTTTGATCTCATCTCCCTGTCGGCGTTAACGATGTTTTGTGGCCGTAGCCGAATGAAAACGTACTTTATGTGTACTGAACTACTTTATCACTGATTCACTATTTCACTGATACACTGATTCACTGATTCACTGATTCACTGATTCGCTGATACTCTGATACACTGATTCACTGATTCACTGATTTACTGATTTACTGATTCACTGATTTACTGATACACTGATTCATTGATTTACTGATACACTGATTCATTGATTAATTGATTCATTGATATACTAATATATTGATACACTGATTCACTGATGCACTGATTCACTGATGCACTGATTCAATGATGCACTGATTCACTGATTCATTGATTCATTGATTCATTGATACACTGATATACTAATACACTGATTCACTGTTGTTATGTGTCTCTACACATACCATTTCTGTTTCGGTCAATGTCTACACACGGGTTAATTGGAGTCAGACCCTTTTCTATAAACACACACACACACACAGTCTGGTTAGTGATCTTCAGAAAGATCTGCTCATGTGAGCCCTGCTCCAATCAGATCGAACCACAGAGACATGATCATCTCGGTTTTCAAACCTGAGCCAATAATTAGTGTGAATTTTTCTCAGAAGCTTATGAAGGAGAATGTCACACAATGTTCCTCAGCTCAGACGACTGAAGGTCAACAAGATAATGACTGAAAAGATGAAGATTTTTTGTTTTATTTTGTGCCCAGGTTGGAGAAAGCGCTGTGTGTTCTCAGGAGGTCTGAACACACAAGACACAAATAAATGAAATGCTGAACTAAAACCGTGTAACATCGTGTGATGCTCTAAAATATCAGCAGGTCCTGGAAACATCTGCTGGATTATTGGTACTGCTAAAGAATTTATCAGTTAATAAAGGAAAGAGTTTGGATACTTTTTTCCTTTTGAGGCTATGAATAATTAATCA
>NC_062535.1:2023674-2026174 GCF_022655615.1 Tachysurus fulvidraco
GGGAGGAAACCGGAGTACCCGGAGGAATCCCCCGAGGCACGGGGAGAACATGCAAACTCCACACACACACGAGGCGGAGGCGGGAATCGAACCCCCAACCCTGGAGGTGTGAGGTGAACGTGCTAACCGCTAAGCCACCGTGCCCCCCCTTATTTGTTCATATTTTCTGTTAATCCCAAACACATCTCTGAGCCGACGTAAGAACAGGAGTGATGTAGATTGAAGAGGTTGAAGACAAACAGATCTACTAAACATCCAGACAGAGATCATGTCATCGCTTTACACATGAACCATCAGGTCTCCATGTCTGTGTGCAGGTTCCGTGTGCGCTGTCAGAAGTTCATCACTCACAGGATGTTCGATCACATCGTGCTGGTCTTCATCTTCCTCAACTGCATCACCATCGCGCTGGAGAGACCCGACATCCACCCACACAGCATGGTGAGTGCCTCGGTCACGTCTAGTTAGAATGGGGTTCGATACGTGAGTCCAGTGAATATCTCGTTCCTATTTATAGGGTAGAGTTCGGTGTTGCAGGAGGACTTTACGTCAGAGATAACCGTGCCTTAGATGGTTGATGCGTGCTGTCGTTTTAGTCCGACGATGTAGTTTAGATGATTCCGACTCCAGTGGCCTTCTACACTATCAGCGCTGTTTGTTGAAGTTCCTGTTGAAGTTTTGACCAATAAGCAATTATAAACCTATTGATCTTTAAGTCAAGAAGCTTTTATTGTGTCATTTTAGCCACAAATCACTGATGCCGTAGTGAAATGAAACAACGTTCCTCCAGGACCCTGGAGCTAAAGTGCATAGTGCGCAAGCTAATGAGATAAAAGTCAATGCAATACAAAATAGCTCAGATCGGTGACCATTGGGCGAATAAGGGGATTTGTAAACAATAAGAAGAAGTGAGCACAACATATTGTTGCTGTCGGGCGAATCCGGAATCCTCGTATCTCCAACACCGTTGTTTTTCAGGAAATTAAACATTGTTATTAAACATCGTATCGTTAAACTTGTTATTATACCTTATATTGCTATCGTATACTGTTGTGTACCAACATTAACACACGTTATATCGGAGATACAAGCTTTATGACTCGGGAGCAGGGAGATACGAGATTACGCCGTCATCGATAAGGACGGTACGGACACAGACGTCGTGTTCAGTAAAGTCTGCGGTCACGTCGAGCCTTTTGACGAGAGACAAGGCTTCAGTAGTTAACCAAAGCTACAGTAATGACTGTAGTTACATACAACTCCCTAAACTCTATTTTAAAGGTTTACGAGCTATAAGCGATGCGATACAAAACGCTCTAGCAGCCTCAGGTACAACGGTACATTACACCTTAGCACTAAAAGTTACCATTACTTCGAGATAAAACTGTTAAATATATATAATATATATAATATATAAACTGTTATTATGTAATTCATATAACCGAGTCAGGAATAATCAGTGTTTTGAAGACATTTACCTCAGAAGACGTGCCGATCCGTTGCGACTCTTAATCTTAATGCCGCGAAGTTCTCCCGCGGAGTGAAGAAGAGGCGGAGTTACGAGATTTCTCAGACGGTTGAAGCGTCCGACGGAGTTAAGAGATTTGCGCTCAAGCTCATTTTCAAGACTTTAGATTGAATAATAACTTGTAAAAACAACAGACCCACGTGGCGACTGACCGCTAGCATCGATATGTGGAAAAATATGACATTGACAAAATCTGGACATACTGTAGGAGGTCTCCGCCCTACAGAGACGATATATAATAAACACACCAAGGGTTTAAAATGTATGGAGTAGTGAATGAGGACTTTATGGTCGAGGAGCGAACAGGTCATTTTATGGAGGATTTGCTCATTAAAACAGAGATTTCATTCAGGAGCCTAAATTAAAGTCAGGTAAAGAACCAAAACATCCATTTTTCGCATTAGAAGTGTTCCGTAACAGTCCGTCAAAAGTTGCCGAGTCGCAGGATCGGGTCGCGATTTCCACTCTTACCTTAACATCAACTAAATGACAAGAAGGAATGAATTAATTCCAAAGCCACATGGGGAGGTGGTGGAAAGTGGATCACTGGGGAGAAGAAACGCATACCATACTGACAGGAAGTGCTTGTTTCTCACGCTGGAGACGACTTCTACTAAATATTAGGAATGAGATGGAGCATCTCGTCAGGGTGGTGTTATACGTGCTGCGATGGAGCTGTTAATGTTTAAACTTACACAATGATAAAGAAATAATCCTGTGGTTTGCTTTACTTTTTGTTGCGTTTATTTACAGGAACGCATCTTTCTTAGTGTTTCTAACTACATCTTTACTGTGATCTTTGTCACCGAGATGACCGTCAAGGTAAATGATACGGAGAATTTATAGAACGGATTTATATCAAATCAAGACGATGGTGAAAGAACTAAGCGGATTACACCAACCGTTCCTGCTCTAGGTGGTGGCCATGGGGATGTACGTGGGTCCAGGCTCGTATCTGCAAAGCAGCTGGAA
>NC_062535.1:2031174-2033674 GCF_022655615.1 Tachysurus fulvidraco
CTGACAGCTTACTGATAGTGGGATTAGAGTCAGTACTCCACAGAAGGAAAAAGTTCCTTTCAACACTTTAGCATGTGTGTGAACTTGTGTGCAGAGTAACGAATGAGATGAATTAAGTGTTGCCATGGAAATAAGACAGTTTTACTTTATCAGGTTTAAGTCTTGTTATTCTGGCAGTTTTGGGTGTGGGCGTGGTCACGGGCGGAGAGAGGAGGCGGGCTCAACCCCCCGCTCGGCCACGCCCCCTCACTGCAACAGTTATATTCCAGAAAGATCATAAAAGTTCACTGGACTCACTTCAGGATCCAGGTTTGATATTTTAATAACAATAAAGAACAATGGAAAGCCAGATATTGTGCTGCGTGGTCCGCGTGGTCCGCGTGGTCCGCGTGGGCTTTACGGAGCAACGGCTCTATAAATAAAAGAGTATTTCTTGTGTGAAATTTTGGGATGTGGTAGAAATCTGGTGTTATTTTGGAGCTCAGAGGGGCAGAGTTTAGGTCGGGCTGCTGGAGCGAAACCACCGCAGAGAAGAAAGAAACCACGCAGACAGAAGAAATGGCCTCGTTTTACTTTCTAAACTTTAGTGAACATTTCTGTAATGAGTTCATCCTGAGTTCAGGAAAATGACCTGCATCACTTTTTTAATTTCTCATGAAAGTCAATGAGGTTTATAAAACAAGACTGAAATGTAAAGCATAAACACGCAGATAATGTGGAACCTTCTCTGTTAGCATAATCATGCTGCACTTTCATGGAGTTTTAGCAGCCATAAAAAAAGATGAGCGCACACACACACACACACACACACACACACACTCAGTTTGGCTGAGGTACATTTCTGTGTCGCATCGCTGATTTTGGCACAAACTCAATCTCAATCTGCTTTAGTGTCTTGAGGCCATCTAGGCCCCCCCCCACACACACACACACTCATATACACACTCTCTCATACACACACAGACACACTGTCATACACACACTCTCATATACACACACACACACACACACACACACACACACACACACTCTCATACACACACTCTCTCACACACACACACTCTCATACACACATACTCATATACACACACTCTCATACACACACAGACACACTCTCATACACACACTCTCTCTCACACACACACTCTCATACATACATACTCATATACACACACTCTCATACACACACAGACACACTGTCATATACACACTCTCATATACACACACACACGCACACACACACACTCTCACACACGCACACACACACTCTCACACACACACACACACACACACACACACACACACACTCTCATACACACATACTTATACACACACAGCAAAACACTGTCATTTTTTCCCTCAAAGACACCTTGAGCAGTCACACTGGTGATAGATGAAGGGGGACACTGGACTCCTCCAGTTTATGATCTCACCAATGACTCGTCTATTTCCCAGCACACACACACACATAAACACACACACGCACACGCGCGCGTGCACACACACACACAACCATCTTTTGCCATGCTAGCATTTTTAATATTGTGACAAAAAACTGGGTCACAATGATTCTTGCTATAGACAGACACACACACACACACACACACACACACACACACACACACACACTTTACTTTAGTGCGTAAAGTGGCTAATCTTAAGAGTGAATCTGAATATTTATGAGTTTGAGACAGTAAAATCGAGGGCAGCCTGCACCGTCCTGTCACAGTTAAACAGAAGAGGCTAGGGAAGACCATTAACACACACACACACACACACACACACACACACACATACACACACTCACACACACAGGAACAGCACTGCAGCTCCCGGATACCAGCACAGCCGCTTTGCAAGACTTTTTTGCACTCAAGTAATTTAATGACTCTGGTGCTTAATGAGCTGTGTGTGTGTGTGTGTGTGTGTGTGTGTGTGTGTGTGTGTGTGTGTGTGTGTGTGTGTGTGTGTGTGTGTGTGTGTGCACGCGTGTGTGTTTTAGAGGCCCTCCAGAGACCGTATTACGCAGACTACTCTCCCGCCCGTCGCTGCATCCACACCTTCTGCACCAACCACTATCTAGACCTCTTCATCACCATCATCATCGGCATCAACGTCCTCACCATGTCCATGGAGCACTACAATCAGCCCAAGGTGACACACACACACACACACACACACACAGTTCATACAGTATCTGTGTATTACGTGAGGACACTGAAGGGTTTGAGTCTCTGTGTGCTGACGATAGCAGACGTCTAGTTAAGGAACCTCCACCTCTCCCCGACACTGGAGACTCCTTCTGTAAATGTTACATTAACATACACGTCCCTGTGAACGAGCTGTTGCTATAGAAACGAGAATTCATGAATATTAATAAGAACCTGTGATACAGTCAGAATAGCACTTGATCCAGCATCTTCTGACCAATCAGCATCCAGCATGAGTGAGGGATAAAAGGTGAAACATCCAGATACACAGGGACTAACTCAAAGCCCTG
>NC_062535.1:2038674-2053674 GCF_022655615.1 Tachysurus fulvidraco
TATGTTTGTGTGTTATGTTTGTGTGCTGTTTGTGTGTGTATGTTTGTGTGTTATGTTTGTGTGTTATGTTTGTGTGCTGTGTTTGTGTGTTATGTTTGTGTGTTATGTTTGGTGTTGTATGTGTTATGTTTTGTGTGCTGTGTTGTGTGTGTTTGTTTGTGTGCTATGTTTGGTGTGTTATGTGTGTGTGTTATGTTTGTGTGCTGTGTTTGTGTGTTGTGTTTGTGTGTCTTGTTTGTGTGTGTGTTGTGTGGTTGTTTGTGTGTTATGTGTGTGTGTGTATGTTTGTGTGTTATGTGTGTGTGTTTCTGTGTGTGTGTGTTTGTGTGTGTTTGTGTGCTGTGTTTGTGTGTTATGTTGTGTGTGTATGTTTGTGTGTATGTTGTGTGTGTTTGTGTGTTTTGTGTTATGTGTTGTGTTGGGTGTTATGTGGTGTGTGTTATGTGGTGTGTTGTGTTGGGTGTTATGTGGTGTGTGTTATGTGGTGTGTTGTGTTGTGTGTTATGTTTGTGTGTGTATGTGTGTGTTTTGTTGTGTGTTATGTTTGTGTGTATGTTGTGTGTTTATGTGTGTGTGCTATGTTGTGTGTGTATGTGTTGTGTGTTATGTCTGTGTGTTATGTTTTGTTTGTGTGTGTTATGTTTGTGTGTGTTTTGTGTGTTATGTTTTGTGTGCTGTTTTGTGTGTTATGTTGTGTGTGTGTCTGTGTGTTGTGTGTGTATGTTTGTGTGTTATGTTTGTGTGTTATGTTTGTGTGTTATGTTTGTGTGCTGTGTTTGTGTGTTGTGTTGTGTGCTATGTTTGTGTGATGTTTGTGTGTTATGTGTTGTGTGCTGTGTTGTGTGTATGTTTGTGTGCTATGTGTGTGTGTTATGTGTGTGTGTTTGTGTGTTATGTTTGTGTGCTATGTGTGTGTGTTATGTGTGTTATGTTTGTGTGCTGTGTTTGTGTGTTATGTTTGTGTGCTATGTTTGTGTGTTATGTTTGTGTGTTATGTTTGTGTGATATGTTTGTGTGTTATGTTTGTGTGTTATGTTTGTGTGCTGTTTGTGTGTTATTTTTGTGTGTTATGTTTGTTTGTTTTGTTTTTTGTTTGTGTGTTATGTGTGTTATGTTTGTGTGTTATGTTTGTGTGCTGTGTTTGTGTGTTATGTTTGTGTGTTATGTTTGTGTGCTGTGTTTGTGTGTTATGTTTGTGTGTTATGTTTGTGTGTTATGTTTGTGTGTTATGTTTGTGTGTTATGTTTGTGTGTTATGTTTGTGTGCTGTGTTTGTGTGTTATGTTTGTGTGCTATGTTTGTGTGTTATGTTTGTGTGTTATGTTTGTGTGTTATGTTTGTGTGTTATGTTTGTGTGTTATGTTTGTGTGCTGTGTTTGTGTGTTATGTTTGTGTGTTATGTTTGTGTGCTGTGTTTGTGTGTTATGTTTGTGTGTGCTGTTTGTGACATTTTGATGATTGATGATGAAACACATTCTATAGGATTCACAGTGATGTTGATTTGACTTTTCATCCTGGACTCTGTATAGAATAATTATTCATTAATCAACATGCATTAAAGTTCCTCATTAGTGAGTTCATCATTTTCTCCTCACGTTCACACAGAATGTTCTGATGAGAACCCATGTGAAGGTCTGAGCAGACACGCTACCTTCGAGAACTTCGGCATGGCGTTCCTCACACTCTTCAGAGTCTCAACTGGAGACAACTGGAATGGAATTATGAAGGTTAACATGTTCACACACACACAGTTAACACACACACACAGTTAACACACACACACACACAGTTAACACACACACACACACGCACACACAGTTAACACACACACACACACACACAGTTAACACACACACACACACACACGGTTCACACACACACACATAGTTAACACACACACAGTTAACACACGCACAGTTAACACACACACACACACAGTTAACACAAACACACACAGTTAACACACACACACAGTTAACACACACACACACACACACACACAGTTAAAACTCACAGTCAACAAACACACACAAACATAGTCAACACACACAGTGTTACACACACACACACAGCTAACACACGCATAGTTAACACACACACAGGGTTTTACACACACACACACACACACACACAGTGTTACACACACACAGCTAACACACGCATAGTTAACACACACACAGTGTTACACACACACACTCACACACACACATAGTTAACACACACAGTGTTTTACACACACACACACACACACACACACACACACACACACACACAGTGTTACACACACACACACATAGTTAACACACACAGTGTCACACACACACACATAGTTAACACACACACACACACATAGTTAACACACACAGTGTTACACACACATACAGCTAACACACGCATAGTTAACACACACACAGTGTTACACACACACACACATAGTTAACACACACAGTGTTTTACACACACACACAGTGTTACACACACACACATAGTTAACACACACAGTGTTACACACATACACAGACACACACATAGTTAACACACACACACACACACACACACACACACACACATAGTTAACACACACAGTGTTACACACACATACACACACACACATAGTTAACACACACAGTGTTTTACACACACACACATAGTTAACACACACAGTGTTACACACACACACACACATAGTTAACACACACAGTGTCACACACACACACACACACACACACACACACACATAGTTAACACACACAGTGTCACACACACACACACACACACACACATAGATAACACACACACACACACACATAGTTAACACACACACACACACACACACACACAGTGCCATTTAGGTTTCCTGAAATGTCATATCATAGGATTATTAGAGCCGCTGTAGACAGCATGATTAATGAACTCTGTGTGTGTGTGTGTGTGTGTGTGTGTGTGTGTGTGTGTGTGTGTGTGTGTGTGTGTGATAAAGGACACACTGAGGGAGTGTAAGGGAGATCGCTGCTTGAGTTACCTGCCACTGGTTTCCCCGCTGTATTTCGTGACATTCGTGCTGGTGGCGCAGTTCGTCCTGGTGAACGTGGTGGTCGCTGTGCTGATGAAGCACTTAGAGGACAGTAACAAGGACGCCTGTGAGGAGGCGGAGATGGAGGCGGAGCTGGAGGCGGAGCTACAGGCAAATCTAAGGCAAAAGGCCGCCGCCTCTGCTGGTGAGGTTACAGGATCTCCTGCACTTAAACAGGTAACAGTCTCTTCTACCAGCTGGAGCTTTGGGTTCTCTGGGTTCTGTGTCCACGTCTGACCTCGAATAACTACACAACATAAACACGTCACTGACTCGGTGACATTTAACTGGTGACGGAAATAATACTCATTAAAACTATTAGGGGTTTGAGTCACTTCTATAAATAGTTGGTCCTCATTACAACATCCTCAGTACTGCTGTTCCTCAGCTGTCCACCCGAGACGCGTCGTTAGACGTGTGTCCACCCGAGACGTGTCGTTAGACGTGTGTCCACCCGAGACGTGTCGTTAGACGTGTCCAATCATCACACCGTCATAACCTCAACATCCTGAACTTTCCATGTATTTAATGCTCTCTGATGTCTATTTTTATGTGTTCTACAAATGATGTCTGCACTTTCAACAACTTCCAGCACTTTACAGAAGGTGATGTTCTTCCTGTAGTCTTGGAATATTGACAGCGCCACCTGCTGCACTGGAGTATTTACACATAACATAGCTAATAACTTTTAGAAGGTGGTTCGTTCCTGCAACTCTGAGGTTTTAAATTGTTCGTGTGTGTGTGTGTGTGTGTGTGTGTGTGTGTGTGTGTGTGTGTGTGTGTGTGTGTGTCAGTAACGTGCCAGGATAAATGTATCTTATATTTGAGTTTCGCATTAATCTGACTCAGGAGGTTTCTATTTCCAGGGCGATGACCTTCAGGACAGAAACTTGCTCACAGTCGGGAAGCCGAGTATTTCGAGAATGATGTCTTTACCCAACGACAGCTACATGTTTTACCCCAAAGCTGGACACAAACCTAGAGATCAGATCGTCTCCAAACAGCAGACCGTCGATCACACCACAATTACAGGTCACTGTTGTTATTAAAGCGACCAATAAAACGACTTTATGTCATGTGTCATGTGTCATGTGTCGTGTCATATACTGTATACGTGTTATGTGAACGTCATATTTATCATCGTTGTGGTTTTGTTTTTATTCTAAACAAGTTGCACTTTAAATCAAGTCCGATTATTAATATTAGTAGTAATAGTCTGAATGCTTTGTAAAGAAGCGTCAGATAATCCATTTTTTATTTTCTTATACAAAACATTCACTTTTAAATAAATATCTTACATGAAAATTTGATTGTTATACAAATAGCTTTTATTCAAAATGTATTATTATTATTATTATTATTATTATTATTATTATTATTATTATTATTAAAGTTTTAAAACCCTTAAATCGATCCTCCTTCCTTTTGTCCTCAGGCTCATTTCTGTCAGTGAAGTCGGACTTGTGTGAATGGGAATCTCTGCTGCAGGTTCCAGAACCTCCGTCTGGCCCCGCCTCTCATTTGGAGCCCCTCCCACCGCATCGTATAACTAGACAAAAGTCTAGTTTCAGGACGCTCCAAAGACAGGTAGCGTGTCAGAGTACACGTGCGATGAATGTGAATGTGACGTGAGACCTTTACATTACGCCCTTCTCCCTGTAGGAGGCGATAAAGAGCGACTCTGTGGATTCAGCCAACACTGGATCGAAGGACAACTTATTTCTGCACCACTCCGATTCGCTCAAAGTTCCGAGCATTCCTCTGACTGGGGGCTCCGCCCCTTGTTCTCCTCTAGCCACACCCCCTACATGTCGCAGTCGGACAGCCAGCGTCCAAACAAGCCGACGTGTGTACAGCCAGCGCAGCATCCCGTCACGCAGATCCACACACACACAACCGGACAAGTACACACACACACACACCTCAGACGAAGAAGTCAGACAGATCCTCTCGTCCGTCGAGGGAAAAGACTCCGCTGTCCGGCTCATCAGACGCAGCCACACCTTATCTCCACATGTCGCAGGCACTTTATGTCTGAAAAGCCAATCACAGCGAAGTAATAGTACAGGAAGTGACCTTAGGAAGTACAACAGTATGGACTCCACCCATGGGGCGTGGTCAATCCAGCCAAAACAGAAAAGTGCACCCTTTAAAATGCAAGAAACAAAAGCGTCTCTGTTGCGCAGGAAGCACAAAATGAGTCCACCTTGTGTTTCCACTTCCACAGACCTGCCCATGTCCTCTGAAACTTCCCCCAGTGGCTCGGTTCTGAAAAGGCGAACGCCATCATTCGACTCCACGCTGCTCCTGGAGACTTTGGATCTTCCCGATTCTCTGCTAGTCACTAAGCCCCTCCCACAACCTCATTTATCAATCCGTCTGTCTGTCCCGTTTGAGCAATCGAACAATCGCGGGTCAGACGAGGACCAATCATCGAACTGTGTCCTACTCGATGCATAATCCGAGAGTTACGGACCCGTTATGGGCGTGGCTTATTGTTATGGGCTGGTTTGTTCAGCCAATGAGGATTCAGACCAAAACTTTTGATGCTAACATGCACCTTTAAGAATTCAGCTAAGGAAAATGAAGCTAAGTAAAAAGACCACGCTAACGGTCGGTACGGTGGAAACGAGTTATGCAATCGTCGTGTTGATTAGAGATCTGAGAATAGAAATACGTTTAAATATCGTAGCTCACGGTAGCTCACGGTACCCTACGTTCACACAAGACGGTGACGAGTGGGCGTGGCCATCCGTTCTGATGAGAAGTTGTAGTAGCTATAAATAACTTCTAAAGCCTGCTAGTTAACTAATGCTAAACTCATTCGTTTGATTTACGTGTCACATGCTCGGCTTCGCACTAGCTCAGTCTCTCGGATTAGATTAGCGATGCACGCTAACCTCAGTAGCTCGCTAGAGGCACCGAAGATCTTCGCTACCTCCTTCCAAGCTTTATTTTTCTACGTCACGTCTCACAGTTAATTAGAGGTTCTATATGACAGGATCGTGTGAAACCACGCTTCTACTGTACAATTTTTTTTTGGTTTGTTTTTTCCATCGCACATCGCAGGGAGAACATTAAGCCGTGAGCGGGAAAGAATCGGTCCTAGAACTTTCGCATCTAATTCGCATGACGTCAAGAACCTTCATTGGAGATGTTGCTTTGTCGCCGAAACGGTAGCTTGGTTCCGTGTAGAAAACAGACGTCGTTCTGTCGCGCACTGTCGTGAACGTAGGGTTCCGATCACGTCGCGTCAAATTTCTAAAACATCACAATAGTCATGAGACGGTTCATGTAGCAGTGGCCTGTGTGTTAGTACGATGGCGTTAATGAAACCCGGAGCCAAGACGAACGCAGACGAAGCTTCTAGATCCTGAACACATGCAGATCCTGATGCAGTAACGTTGACACATCAGTCTGAAACCCTGCATGACGGAATCATCAGGACTGAACGCAGGAGTCAGCAGTTACTCCAGACTCTACAGAGCTCTTATATTTATTGAATGCAGCACCTATGAAATTTTTTTATATATATAAAAAAAAAGCCCAAGAGTTTTGCACGCACTCAAATGTTTTTGACAAGGAAATGTTTTTTTGTTTTTTATTTATTTATTTCTATGAAATACATTCGACAAAACACTTCTCTAACTTTATATTTTCCCCTTCAGTTCATCCTGAGATCCCGCAGCATGCCATACCGAATATTCTTGTTTTATTATTAATAATAATCATTTATTTGTTTTTATTGCTTTTCATAGCTGAGGGCCTTTTTACACCCGGTCACTTCGTGTGTTGTCTCTGATCCCATATCTATCTGATTGGTTAAAACTGTCCCATTTACATCAGACCACATAAACACGTCTCGGCGAATCGGATATCGATCCGATCTTTCTACTCCCGCCCAAAATGCTAATATATTTTACCTCATTTCTGGGGTAATTGTAATGGAACACACTTTGGTGTACGCGGTTGCTACAAAAAACAGCGTTTACTGTTTGCTGCGTTTTAAGACCCGACGAGACGCCTGGGTGAAAGATCGGAGCAGCGCTGGTGGGAAAACATGTTCGTTTCTGGCGCGATGCACGACTCGCGAGTCACCGGTGAGTGACGTAGTTCCGTTTGGGAGGAGTATAGCGCTGACGTATGTGGCCTGAACAACCACATTCATTTACACCTGTCATCTGAAACGCGTCCCAGACCACCTCCTGAAGGGGTTTGTACCATCGGGTTTATATCCATCTCCAAAACGTTTCGGAGGGCATTTAGACCTGGTCTTTTTACCGTCGGGTAGATATCGGATCACAGAAAACGCAGGAAGTGACCAGGTGTAAAAAGCCCCTGAGTTTATGATAAACATTTCAACACAGTAACGATGTGAAAGTGGCGTCAGATAAACGCCGCGGCCCGTAAGTGCAAAACGCGTGAACAAAAACGTGTCAAACTCAAAACTTCATCAACGGTAACAAGGTCCTTATTAAACATCGCAGGCTTCTAATTGTGTTTATTTTGTTGTTGAGTTTTCTAATGTGTTGTGTTTTAGTTCTCATGACATTGTTTTTCTGATTCGTTTCAATTTCGTTAACACGTTTCGTTTTCTTTCGTTTTTTTGTTGTTGCATTTTATAATTTGTTCATTCTGATGTGTGTTGTGGTGTTTTTTCTGTTGTTGCGTTTGTTTTACTTTTCTGATTAGATATTTTTGGTATTTTTAATAATGTCGATTTTTTGTTTTGTTTTGTTTTGTTTTCTGATTTTTGTTTTGTGTTTAAATCTCACTGCATGTTTTGAATGACGTTTTTGGTTGTTTTTCTTTTGTTTTTCGATTTTGTGTGTGTTTTCTTTTCTGTCGCGGTTTTGGTCGTGAACATGTTTCGTACCTACAGGCTGCTGTCAGTATGCCATAAAAATTCACAGCCCAAAGCCATAAACTGTAGCTTTCCCTCCATCATGACAATGTTTACTGTTCCATTAACACTCTTGTTGTATTTAATAAATATTCGTCGTCACTCGTGCAGCAGGACAACGACGACGACCTACGTCGGTGCTCTGTGATTTATAACCATCTCACAAAGCAGAAGAAAAGGAAGTTTTACTTCAGAAAAAGAATTCACTCTTAAATCCAGATCCGATTTGCTTTAATATATTATATATTTATTTAGATCTAAATTCTGAGGTTGTAGAGAAAACGACTGTGTGGAAAATTAAGGGCTTATAACTCGGTGTATGAGCAGGTGGTGACGATCTGGCGTGGACCTTCCCAACGTTTTCACTCCGTTTTTTTTTTGTGTGTGTGTTTTGATTTTGAAATTGTGATAAAATGTCTATAGAAAAAAAATTTCGGAGAATTTTGATGTTACAACTTTGTTGAAATCGGACAAAAATATTGCAGGTTTGACTGAAAGAGCGACGCTCGGACTGTTCCGTGATAAGAATTCAGGACTTGTTGTTATATTCAGGGCACGAACAGAGGAAACCCACTGACTGCATCTTAAAGACAATAAATTTTACCGAAGAGCCTGAAACATCCGCCGAAATCTTTGACAAGAGGACGACTTTGTGCTCAGAGAAAAAAAATGATGTTGATAAACCTGTCTGTCATTTTATTGCACGATGGGAGCGATGAACTCAGATGAACTCCGAACATTTCAGTCTAGGAAGTTACGAATTTCTAAAAGTTTTCTACAGTTTCTAGGATCGGATCGAAACATTTCTTATTATCTAATTAGGTTAAAAATACACTTTTTTTTATTTATTTTTTTTTTGCACCTGAGCTCTGCTTGATGCAAATGCCCAGAGGAATCAGTCAGGATAAGTAACCGAAACGTTAGAAATAAATAGAAATAAAACTCGAGAAATAAGGAACGATATTAAAACCGTTAGGTAGGTTTCTTAGAATAAAGGTGAAAAAATATCGTTACTGTTAAAATGTACTCAGGAATTAGTCTTAACTGATCGAATAAAATGAAATTTGTGTGAAAATCAACTTTTATTATCCATCTAAAAATTTCGGGTTTGACGTCATTCCATCTCTTCTGTTTATCAATAAAATATCCTGTAAGTGATGTGATTTTCACCCCTAACTAGCATTCGACTAGCTTAGCTACCGGAATTGTTGGTTAGCTTTAGCATAGAAACCAGGCTTAGTCAAATATAGTTAGTTAATCTTAGCAAATTAGCGAAGACTCGGTTTTCTTTTTTATTGTATATCTTTACACACACATTGAGTAGCTACAGCGCTAATTACACTGCGATAGAGGAGGTCACTGCTGACGACGAAGAACCGGGACGATCCCTGCTTCATATATTTAACGCTTTATTACAAATAAGCCCATGAGTTTGGTGTAAAAACAATGATGCTTTTTTTTTTATCAGGAGAATGTGTTTGTGTTTAAATTCAGTAACATTCAAGCCACACAACAAAATGCTGAGATGTTACAGGAGTGAATAAAGTACAATCCAGAGGTTTGACCATCCAAAACAAAGATCTCCTATGGCAGGACTTCCATGTTTCCATGCTGGTGGTGTTGAGTTCCAGTCACATGCCGTGATGGCTGCATGTTCATGGCTTTAGAGCCTGTGTTTCTCCTTCGTTCAGCATTTCATCCGGGACAGGAAGATGACGAGGTCGTGCTGTGAAATCATCTCTCTCCTGAAATTTCGGAGGCGTTAAGTATTTAACTTTATCTGTTATGTCCAGGCTGCAGGTTTAGAAAATTCCTTCACGGCCTTGATTATCAGAATTAGTGTCTGAGTCACAGAACAGAACCTCGTTACCTCAGAAAATGAGATTTCATGCTGTGTTTGACCAGAACACAGGAAGCCTCTTCTTAAATGGGGAAAGTCAGGAAGTCCCTCAACCCCAACATGGAGACCTGAGGTCATGTCAGCACGGCTGCACCGACCGCCGTCGCTAAAGGGAACAGCACGATACTCACTGCTTAATGAATGAAACACTGCTGTATATATTAGAACATTATCTATAAAGACTCGCTAGTCGCTAACAAAAGCGCGAGCCTGTCCTTGTAGGCGTACATGGTTTTTTTTTTCCTACTTTGTAGCTTGAAAAATTACATAATTCCAGTTCAGGCGTCTAGGTTCTGAGGTAAGTTGAAATGCAGGAGAGTTTTATAAATATCCTGAACTTGTAGGAGATTTTGACTGATGTTTGTCCTCAGCGCTTCCCCATACTTCAGTAACATGTATCGTACTGTATGTTGTAGCTGAAACACTTTCTCTGTGTTTGTCAGTAATAAGAAACATGCTAGTGATCTTTAGTTCACCGTGTAAATGATCTGCGCTGCATCAAGTGCTGTTCTCCGTCCAGTTAAACCAGCGCTGCAGACTGAACTAACCTGGAAATACAGCAGACTCCTGGTCCATTTGTTCCGCTTCATTCATTTATCAACATTCATTATTTTATCGTCTCATGTCTAATCTGGATTATTTCCATGTTGCAGACTTTAAAGCAGGAATTTAGAAACTCAAGCTTCTAGATCAAAATACAGGACTTCAGAAAGACTCACGTGCATTTACTCCATGGGCCGTGTTCATTTTTATCCCTCATTAAAGTTTAACACTAAAGATTAAATACTAACTGTATCAGTGCCAAAGGGAACGTTACACAACTGAAATGTCTTCAACTTATTCAACACAATTGTCATTTAAATCTGTTTTTCAAAAAAAATAAATAAATAAACATTTAAAGAAATCTTTCTGAGATTTAATTTAATAAAAGTGACGTTTAAATTCTCTTCTTTCAGAGAGTTTTACTTTGGATTATTCTGTCCGTTCTCGGTGTTTTAACGCCCCCTGGTGGTGCTAAAATATATTAAACTTTTACTACAATGTGTTTAGGAACTAAAAGCTTTAATTCAGGGTTTTCATATTAAAGTATTTTTTACTGACAAAACTTTTTTTAAGTATTATTTCTAAAAGTAGTGAATCTGGAATTTGTGGCATAATGATGAGTTTATGATCATTAGTGTCTGTTTATAATTTATTTAGTGATTTATGTGAAATTAACTCTGATGATTATTTTTAAAGTGCAGTTAAATAATGTCTCCATCAGTGACATCAAAATCGTCATGAGGTCTTTAGTACAAATCATTTGTTCTGAATTTGTTTAGGATGAATCAGATCAGTGATGTTCATTTGTCTCCACTAACTCAGATATTCAGAAGATCTTTTAATGCTTTACTCAGATTAACTATCGATAAATGAATTGATGAATGAATAAAACAGTGTTTACTGTGTTTTTAACAAAATCCCCCCCAAAATATTATTATTATTATTATTATTATTATTATTATTATTATTATTATTATTATTATTATTATTATTTCCATTTACAAATGTTTTTAACTGTTGATTTTTTTTTGTACAATATTTGATACATCAGTCCTTTATGGCAATTTACTGTTTATTTCATAACCAAAACTCTGCTTCAAACTTTTTTTTTCCCCAAACAGGAACCTTTTTCATTTCCTGACACCTTCATGATGTTTGCGTATTCTGAATTTCTTCCATGAATTTATTACATATAAAATATACATTATAATAATCATTTAATTGTCTTTACTGAAAATCGATTACGACAAAAGGAAAATTATTTGAAAGAAAATTAAAGATTAAAAAAATCACAAATATTTCAATTCCATTAGGCGATTAAATAAAAAAATAGATTAAGATGTCATTTTAATTTTTAATTAGTTTAATAAATAATAAAAATCCTTTATTTGGCACTGTTGCAGGATTAATGCAATCCAGTGATGTCTAATGTAAATGTAAACCTGCTGTATCACATTTTATACACATATTTAATATGGTTTTACTATAAAATTCTGGATAAAATATACATTTATTATTAGTTGCTTTAATAACGTACATATTCATATTTATATTTTTAACATAACTTTTCCAAAATGAGTAAAGATGTCCATGCAAAACACCGACATGTCCATCAGACCATGAAGGCAGGCATATTGGAAAAGACAGACTAAAGCCTGCTATTGACTGCAGTACATAAGTAAATCCACTAGGGGGCAGAAGACGAGTCTCACATTGTATACAACAGGTTTTTCAGTAAAGTACTGATAATGCAGGTCTCAGAAACTCGGGGTTAAAGAAGCCGTACGTCAGAAATAAATACAAGAAAACAGGCTCTTGCAGAAAGAGTGTTTATTCAGTCAGAGATTCACCAACACGTTTCTTCTCCTCTCTAAATGCTAAAATGGTATTTTTAGGATGTAGGTGTTTCTATGGTTAGTCTTATCATGCAGTAATACTGACAACACACACACACACACACACACACACACACACACACACACACACACACACACACACACACACACACACACACACAGGTGGAGATGCTCTCATCAGGACTCTTTAAGACAGCAATGTCATTTTGTCATTCAGGAATAAACACATTGTTGATGCTTTAAAATGGCCCCTCCCTCTTAGCTCCGCCCCTCCAACTCATACACACTAAATGGGGTGATATTAACGTTCTAATTGTAGTTTGGTCTCGTTAAAATAAATACAATAAATAATTGACTTTCGTTTTTAGAATAAAATGAATAATGTATAAACACATAAAGCCTACAGCAGTACAGGATTTGCGCTCAGAAACTTTGGCCTAAGAAACAAAATACTTTATACATATAACTTATAGAACTTTATATAGATTATATTTAATAGCTTTAATAGATGTTTAATATATTGTTTTTTACACTGCATTTTGTCCCTCGGCTCCTTAATCGGGATTATTAAACTAGAGAGATAACAATTTACAATTTGACTCAAATAAGTGATCGTTAAAGTCATTATTTATTTCATTACGTTATGTTTAATATTTCATTTAAACAGAGAAGCCCTTTAAACAAAAAAGACAAGAGAAAAGGAAACGTTACAATACTCGTGCATTTCAGTACTGCTTTAAACACGGCCACATCGACGACCCGAGACTAAAGTGTGTGTGGGGGGGGGGGGGTTTGCAGTTGATTTCTTTGTCTGTTTGTACTTTATCTTTTTTATTTCGTTAAACAGCACACAGAGAAACGAGCGTTTGTTCGTTCACTACGCAGCCTGTTTACTATCTAACTCTCATTAAAGGTCACACGTATGACGGCACGCTAGCACGCTAGTTATTCGCGTGAATAAGATACCGAAGGCAGTAAACTGTCGCCAAACTGAATTTTAATGAAGCAAATTAAATATTATACATGTTTTTTTTAAACGTAACTTCATCTAAGTTACTCTAAGTATAACCATATTGTATTGTAGCATGTTTACAGCATTTCTATGCTCTCTAACTAGCTAGCACGTGTGCTACATGCTACGTGTGTGCTTAGAAGCTATCTAGTAATTGTTAGTAAGTTACTCATTTGACAACTGGCTAGCATGTTGGATAGATAACTTAGTAAGTTAAACTACAACGGAGTAATTAGATACCTGTTTTAAAAAAAAAACTACCACAGTGTAGTTCTAACTTTACTAGATAACTAGTTCTAGCACTAATCTACCGGAGAGGAGTTAACTTTACCGACCCAACGTGAATCAGACAGAATCTTTTATGACTCTGTGCTAGTTTAGCACTTTACTAAGCTAGCGAACAACTTCATCGTAGTTTGGTACTTCATTAAGTTATGTTCCTCGCTAGCAGGCGTGCTACATAGCTCGATTGCTATCTAGTTATCGTTCTAAGAGACTAGTCTGCATGATAAAGTAATAAAGCGGTAAACTACTTTAAAAATACAAACCTAGTTCAATTGTAGTGGATTCTATACTGTTTTAGAAATAACATATTGCTCTTTGTTTGCGTAACTCCTTCTTTCCGCTGTAGAAAGAGTGATGAATCGTTAGCGTGGATTGTTCCAGAAATAGCGAAGGGGAGATCGACGAGGTTGCATTGAAAACAGTACTGCAACTGAGCCTAGGAGGGAAGCCACACTGTCCACTGCTTCTCATTGGCCAGAAGATTAAAAAGCGGGTGGGATCTGGTATCCGGGTGGGCGTGTCTCCACCGTCTCGATCAGCGTTGGGCTCTTGTCGATGGTGGTCTGATGGATTGCGTCGTTGGAAGGATACTGCTGTTTGGGGGCTTCGGCGGAGGTGAAGAGAGTCATGTCGGTTCCGAGCAGAAATTTCTGCACTGCCAACATCGTCAGCGCCGCCTAGCCAGATTCACCAGATTAGTCATGTTAATACGTTAGCATTTTGAGTACAAATCTACCACAGCAAAGGAATTTATTAGTGCTCGTTCATCAACAGCGCTTCAGAAATCGTTAGCATGGAAGTTACAGTAGGAACATAAGTCACAGCTAGACGTTTGTGCAAAAACTCAACGCTACATAGCGTTCATTGTGTCTGCATTCATTACGGCTAACTCTGATCGCCATCAGGATCAAATTATCTGCTAACACAACATTTAAGTTAGAGTCGAGTACTAAATTATTTGTTTTTGTTTCTTTGTTCAAACTGAAAAGCCAAAAAAAGCCAAGCGACGTTTTGTGTCTTTGAGTTTATAAGAAATCCGCGAGAGGAATGAACGTGAAAATAAACCTGTGTAGTGTTTGTTATACATCAGAGGCAGAAGTTATTAAAGTGCATTAAAAAGTTAGAAGTGAGCAGTTATGCTTAGTGCAGCGTTAAGTGAAGGATCATCTACACTAGCGCCGGTGTTAGTGATGGCTTAGACAACAGCCTTTGGTTATCCTCCAGAAAGGCGACGTTTTTAAATCTGTTCAGGTTTAACAGACACAAGTAGCCCTGAAACACAGAGGTCACAGTCAAACCCCAATGTGTGTGCACATATACTGTGTGTGTGTGTGTGTGTGTGTGTGTGTGTGTGTGTGTGTGTGTGTGTGTGTGTGTGTCGTACCCAGGTGAGAATGGAGAAGAAGGAGAAGGCGATGGCGGCTCGTGC
>NC_062535.1:2058674-2076174 GCF_022655615.1 Tachysurus fulvidraco
TCTTCCCGATGAAAATATTCTGCTTCTGTAGGGAGATGAAGGCTCTCCATCTACAGACGTCCTGCGAAACATCAGCGTCAGTCAGGAATAAACCACTTTAGACACATGAGCTTACAGGAAAGTAATCAGAGGTGACATCAGATGCATTGTTACTGCACTAAAACGTAGTATTTTTGGATGGGAACTGATCCTGAAGTCTTTTGTTCCTCTTCTTATTCCTATTATACCACAACAGTTTCTTGCGGTTTAAGCACCAACGTTGGGGACGTTTTCCAGTCCAAATTAAATTATTTATTTCACTCTTTTGGACAATTCATTCGAACCCTTTCAACTCTGGAGTCTAACTGTGTTAACAGACCCATTGTTGCCCTTATCAGAGGTCACAGGGTTATTTTCCATGATTACTCGTGACACGGAACCGCTTCCTGCCTGTGCATCATGCATGGTGATGATGGGGTTGTCTTACACGCAGGAGGAATTAGCTGATGATGATCTGGCAACCAGATATCCGCACCCTTATAGGTAGAAATGATAAAGGAAATAAAGGTCGTGCAACTTGCACACACTTACACCAGCAGGTATATCACTTTGTGTGAAGGTTTATACCACAGATCCATCGGTTGTCTTGAACAACAGCTCTAAGGGTCTCATTCACAGGACTGCATAATAAATGTGTTGTTATTTAACAAAGATCAGATATATACAGTAGTGCATGATATGGTGATGCTTTCTATGCGACATGTAAGGAAGGAGTCTCCATGGTCAGTGCTTTGTAACAGCAAGTTCTTCCTCTTAAAACTTGTTATTTTTATAATAATTACAATATATATTTATAACGTCCTATTAATTTCCTTAAATTATTCTAATTAATTTTTGCAAAATGCCGTAACATTCTTTGTGATTAAATCATTGTTATTTTAATGGTTATAAAAAGCACAGACACACACACACACACACACACACACACACACACACACACACACACACACACACACACATTTTAATTACTCCTCTTACTTTTATGGTCAGACTCCATGTAGAAGATGTTCATCATTATGTGTCCTTTCAGTAGCTTTGGCATTAGCGTTGGGAAAGTCGTGGCCTAATGGTAAGAGAGTTTGACTCCTAACCCTAAGGTTGTGGGTTCCAATCTCGGGCCGGCAATACCTCAACTAAGGTGCCGTTGGACAAGGCACCGGTTAAATGGAGAGAACGTATTCTGAGTCTGGGTCACCGTACTTAGCCGTATGTCACTTCATTAAATTATGCCAATACTTTAACTGACACCATGTAGGAATCCTTCAGTGAATGATTATATAAACTACATAGTGCTCTGGAATACGCTAAACCTCTGTGTGTTCATAAGGGCTGCATTTGGTTTAGTCTCTCTCTCTCTCTCTCTCTCTCTCTCTCTCTCTCTCTCTCTCTCTCTCTCTCTTTCTTTCTGTCTCTCACTCTTTCTGTGTCTCAGTGTGCCTACATTATTCATGTTGGAATGAGACCTGAGCTAAAGTTACATCAAGGCTAGAAGACCTGACAAATTAATGCTCTTTCTACATTCCCACATCAGCACAAACACTGACACAGATCCTCTGACACAGTTACTTCACCCCTTGCTAAGTCACTCATGAAAGGTCTAACCGAACCGATCCGGTCAAATCCAGGAACTTGTCATGTCCTGTTTAGGCTCCTTGCACACAGAGCCTCTGTCTCTCAAGTAATCAACAGGAGATGTGAATGTGTGGAAGAGTGCGAGAAGAGAGGGATATAGAGAGGAACTCGCTTAGCACGTGGAATTGTTTTGGGTTTTTTTGGTTTTTCAAGAGGAACCATGAGGACAGACATTTACACGATTAGACAGTGAGTGCATCATAAGGTAAGAAAAGTTCTTTAGAAAATCGAGCTTTCGTGTCAACGGACCTCATGTCTCTCTGAGAGATTTTTGATATTAAGCAGTTACAAAGCAGTTTTACAGAACTTTAGGATGCAAATTTCCTGTTTTTTTTTTTTATTTATCCATAACGAGCAAGTCAGAGGGGACGAAGAAAACCCCCCTGAGAGAAACCAGATTTATCCTCATCAGGGTGACACTGGATTATGTGATTATAAAATAATTTCCCTTCTATAACTGTGTACTATATGGTCAACAAGTCCAGGAAATTTAGCCTAGGTTTAACATTAAGTCTTATTTGTTGAAAGTTTCAAATTGAGTACAAATCTGTTTATGTAATTACAATCCTAAAGCAAATGTAGTCTTAAGCCAGTGTTGCAAATCTGTTCATATCCATCGGATTTCAAAGCCATCTTCATGGTTTCTAAGTCGTACCGTACATCCTAGGTATCTAGGCTGCCCATGTGGGCCATCCTCAGCAGCGGCTAGGGGGTTTTAAATGATGAATCTGCCCCCTGCTGTAGTCTTCACTATTTGCAATACCAACAAGTAGCATACATCTTTTATTGATGTAAACATGGCGGATAATTAAAAAAAAAAAAAAACAGAAGTTCCCCAGTTCCCAGTCAACACAATATGATTGGGGGACAGAGCAGCGTGGACAAGGTAGGAGGGATGTGTTCATATCTTCTGGTTCTAGTGGAGCTTGTTTATGTTCATACCCCATTATACCACATCACTTATGCAAATGATCCTGTGAACAATTTATGAACAAATTAGTTTGTATCCTGCTTGATAAATGAGGCCCATTGTCATTAAATGTAGTCAAATGCTGTTAATTAATTTATCTTTTTTTTTGTTCATGAGGCTAAAAACAGAAAAAGCACAAAATGCCAGGCAAAAAGGGGGACTCGAAGTCAGCGGCTAAAAAAGGAGGGAAAGCAGAGCCCGAAAAAAGCAAAGGCAAAGAAGAAGAAAAAAAAGGGAAGGATGACAAAAAGGGTGCTAAAGATGACCAAAAGGGAGGAAAGGATGATAAGAAAAAAGGAAAAGAAGACCCCAAAGGTAAAGGAAAAGATGACGGAAAGAAAGGAAAGGACAAAGGAAAGGGGGCGAAGGTGGTTAGTGAGTCAGAAGAGGTGTCGGATGCAGAGCCCATTGAGGATGATGAAGAGGAAAGTGATGAAGAATCAGATGGGGATGCACGCAAACGTGGACACGGAAAGGCTGCCGCTAAAGGCAAAGCCACAAAGGGAAAGTCCAAATCTAAACACGCGGCGTCAGACGAAGACGAAGATGAAGAAGACGAAGAGGATGAGGAAGATGAGGAAATCGAAGAAAGTGAAGATGATAGGAAAGGAAAAAAGAAATCAAAAGATGCACATAAATCCAAATCTAAATCTGAGGCAGAAGGAACAAAGAAAAAGGCAAAAAAGAAGGACGAGGTTCCACCTGAGGCAGCACCAGAACCTACAAAGAAACTATTTGGCTTCCCAGGAATTGGGAAGAGCTCAAAGAAGCGACTAAAAAGTACATCTAGATTATTTTTAGGACTTGGCAAACAAAAAAGTTTCATGGTCAGAAAAAAGAGAAGGAAGTCTGTTTTGAAGAACGCCCCGAGGCTTCTGATGCGCTTCAAAGCCAGTAAGAAAAAGAAAAAAGAGAAGGAACAAAATGACCCGTTGGGACGCAAACCATCCTACATGTTACTTAAAATCGGTGGCAACAAACCAGCAGAGAAGAAATCAGGGTTGTTTAAAGGACTTTTTGGAAAAAAGAATGTTGATGATGAATCAAATTTTAAAAACCAAAGTCTGATATTGGGCAAAGTTGCTGGAGCGACAAACTGGCTAACTAAAAAATTCCTCTCGACCAAATTAAAACAGAGACCGTTCGACAGAAATCGCGGCCGTTTGGGAAAGTCGAGTAAGAAACGGTTTCCTGGAGGAAGTCGACAAACGAGCATACGAGCACCTGACGGGCATCACAACTATGCGTATGAACATGATTATGATGACTATGACTACAATAACCAGGGTAGAATGAGACCTGGTGCATTTAACAGACAGTCGTTTCAGAGAAACCCAGATTGGTTTGAAGATCCTGTTGACTTCTACGAAGCACAGTCACATGATCAAGGCTATTATGAATTTGATGAATACTACAACCCACACATGGACATACATGATGGAGGAGAGTATTATGACAATGGCATGGGCTACAATAACACATATTCTGCACAACATCAAATGGGCTACTACCCAGAGGAGATGGAGTACTATGACCCACGGCATCAGATGGATACATACTACAATGACAATATGGGATACTATGATGAGAACCAATATTTAATGGAGGATAGTTATGAAAATTATGAAGATGAAACCGAGTTTTATGACCAAAATCAGTTTGATTACTACGATGACCATCTGGAATTCTATGACAATCCATATGGTGAAGTTGGAGTAGCTGATCCATACATGACTTCATATGTAGCTTATGAAGATCCATATCTCCAGGATTACCATCTTAATTACAGTGAATCAGGGGTTAACCCATATCTTGAATCTTCCTATAATATGTACCAGCCATATAGTTATACAATGCATGATGTCATGGAGGGTGATGAGTTTAATGGTGTTTCTGCTGACCAAATGGATCATGAAGATATGTTCAGAGTTCCAAGGCCTCAAGTAAATCTTTTTGGCAAAAGAACAATACCATTTGAATTTTCTTCAATGCCAACACAATACTATCCCGAACAGATGTCTCAGGTTAATTATACAAATGTACCATTCATTCCTGATGCATTTATGGATGGTGCTTTTTCTGCACCAGTACATACACAAGAACATATGCATCCAGGGTTACCTCAGATTCCTACACCAACTGCAATGTTAATTAAGCATGCTAATAGTCCACAGGGGTTTGTGAGCACTAACATTCAGTCTCCCCATATGTCACCCATGGCCCAAGGTGCTTTTCCCCCCTCACCTACACCAAGCAGGAGGTCCATGGGAATGATGACTTCACCTGGACAAAGACCCCTGTCACCTATGTTAGCAAAAGAAAGATTCACTGAGCCATTAATGGATGTAGGTCCACCACATCTTCCCATGCATAGACAAAGCTTTCATGCCTTTCCTCAGCCCTCTATACAGAGAAGACAGAGCCCCTCTCCACAGCCCTCCAGACGTGGACTCGGAGTTAGGGATATGCCTCCATCTCCACTAAGAGGGATGTCATCTCCACATATTCAACGCCCACCTTCCCCATTTGGAGAGAGAAAAGTCAGCAGACCTGCTTCTCCAGCAGCCTTTAATCATTTCCAGCCTCAGGCCTCATTCGTAGAAGCCAGGTCTTCCCCTATTCCTATGGCCCAGGAGATGCCTAATCGATTGTCCTCATTTCACACAGGCTCTCCAACTTCTGCTTATGGTTCCATTCGCAAGCAAAGCCCCCCACAATTTCCCGCTGCCTCGATAAGAAGACCCAGCCCAGTTTCATCCCCATCAATAACTCATCATCATCCATTTGGTGCAAGGAAGCTTCAAGGTTCCACATCTCCTCCTAGGCAAATGAGTCCTCCAACTTCTCCTCAAATGAGCAGGCATCCTATGGGAAGTGTTCAGCAGATGGACTCCACTAGGCCACGATCCCCATTCTCACCAAACAGACTATCACCTACACCTTCACGGAGAAGTTTTGCAATTGGTCCAGAATCACCACAGCCTCCATCTCCAAGATCTCCATCACCCAGCTTCTCTCGAAGATCTACCCGTCTTATGAGGAACCCACCCTCATCCGGATCACCTGGTGGTCAACTGCGAGGAATGGGGCGTCCAAACATTCCAATGGGAACAGTAAAACCCTCTCTGGGTCAAATGGGACGTTTCGGTGCTTCAACCAAAAACATGTCACCTTCCAGAGCATCTATACGTAGCAACAGATCGTTCATGGCTCAGGACATCAGAGCTTCCCCAAAGCTTCCAGGTCAACACCCAGGAATGGTCAAAATGGGACAGAGGCACTTCATTCCACCAGGACGAACAGGTTTCACACAGAATACACAAAGACCTGTTGGTCTTGGCCGTCCTTTGATGGCCAGGCAATCTCTGAGGCGAGGACCCCCATCACCACAACCTTCTCTGAAACACATTGGTCCTATATCACCCCAACCTTCCATTAGGCATCTGTCTAGGCCAACTTCCCCTCACCCCTCTATCAATCGTGGCTCACCATTACCAAAGCGAACTCCTTCCCCTCGTACACCATCCGTACCTTTTGTATCGAGTCCTTTCCAAAATGTTCAGATGTCCGAAGCATCTCCCTACACTGCTACAACAGAATTTGATCAAATAATAAATGTGCCTCAGTCACCCAAATTGACCAGGGCTTTACAAAATCAGATTATTTCTAACGCCTCTTATCGATCACCCTTTCAGCAACCTATGCAACCTAATGCCTCAGAAGTCATTGGTATAGAGCAGTATCCTGAACAGCGATCACCCCAATTATTACACGAATTACAAAATCCAAATTTGCATAACAATCATCTTATGCCAACTTATACCTCTGTACCTCAAGTTGCACCAGTACAGCAGTCCTCTGAGAGACTAGCATTGCCTGTTATATCAAATGCTTTGCAAAATACCCAGGTCGGTGGAGTACCTTTCATCTCACCACTGCAAAGACCAGGCTCTCCATTAGCTCCTGAAGCTACATATCTTCCTAGTTCACCAACATTACTGCCATCAATGCAATCCTACGGTCATGAAACAGAAATGCTTAGACAGGGTCCAGGTCAGCCTGCAAATCCAATACTTTCCAGTGCAATTCAAAATCCTTACCTTCATAATGCTTCATACAAATCAGTTCTACAAATGCCTACCTCCCCCTACTCACCAGTTATGTCACAATATGACTATATAGAGGAGCCAGGCCCTGGCCCCCTCCTCACCAATGCTCTTCAAAATCCCAATGTCCGAAATGCTACTTACCGAACACATTTACAGAGGAGAGGATCAAGACATGCCGCTAGCCCAAGGAGATCACCAATTCTCTCAAATGCGCTACATAACCAACAAATACGGAAAGCTTCTTACCAAACACAAATGTCTTATCCAAGCACAACCTACGGCTATGTTCCCATGAACGGTTATACCCAGGGCCCTATTCTGTCAGATGCACTGCATAATACTCAGGTTCGGGGTGCAGCCTACAATCTGCCAGGTGGCACACTGGTACATGGAAATCAAATGGTGGCTCCAGGTACGTCTCCAATGCTTACTAATGCCTTACAAAATCGTCAGGTTCGGAACGCTTCCTACAGACTTTCAGATGGGACCCTAATAAATGTGGAACCCTACCAGCAACAACCCTTGTCTCCAAACATCTCAAATGCCTTAGGTAACACAAACCTCAGATATGCCTCTTATAGACTACCAGATGGAACTATAATCACCACGGACACCCCTCAGGAACAGCAGCAACAACATTCTTCTCCAAACCTTGCCAGTGCTTTGCAGAATCCAAACGTTAAAAATGCTTCCTACAGACTTCCAGACAATTCACTTGTTTCAGAATACCACCAGAAGCAAGTTTCTCCAAATCTGTCCCGTGCCCTTAGAAACAATAGCATTCGAAATGCATCCTATAGGCTGCCGGATGGAACAGTTATTTTTACAGAGCAACAAGTGGAACCAACTTCCCCAGCCCTGTCAAATGCACTTCAGAACCCAATTATTCGAAATGCATCTTATAGATTAGGTGATGGCACAATTATTGTTCCTGATTATAATCAGTCAAAATCTACCTCCCCAAATTTAGCACATGCACTTCAGAACACTCAGATGAGGAAAGCTAGTTACAGATTGCCAGATGGATCTATTATAACCACACAACTTTCTACACCTTCCCCTAATTTGTCAAGTGCTCTGCAGAATCCAAACATGCGTCATGCTAACTTTCGGCTACCCGATGGCAGTATAATCAGTGCTAATCCAGTTCATTCACCTAACCTGGCCAGTGCCCTCAAAAATGCACACATCAAAAAGGCCTCCTTTAGGCTTCCAGATGAATCTGTTTTTTTAAGTGCTACACCAACCAGTCCAAAACTGACAGAGGCCTTGAAAAATCCAAGCCTTCGCAAAGCCTCATACCGACTACCAGACAATTCTCTTCTCTCAGCGAATCCTCCTACCAATCCACAACTTTCACAAGCCATTTTAAACAAAAATCTTCGTAACGTTATGTACCGTTTACCCGATGAATCCATTCTCAGACAAGGTTTCGCAGTTTCATCATCACCTCAATTGAAGAATGCTCTAAAAAACACTGGCATAAAGAATGCCTCCTACCAACTGCCTTCAGCACTATCTACTGTTACAGCGTCAGGATTGATTATCGGGCCGGACGGCAGATATGCGATTGTGTCCCCACAAAGAAAAGGTCCTGAAGAACACTGGGCTATGAATGCCAGGGATAGACAAAGCTCAGAGGATGTCTGGGCTGCAGAGAGGGTTTTACCTCATGGAACTGTACAGAATCTTACCAAGTGGTCCATGTACCGGGATGAAAACATGATAGATCATCTTTCTCTACCACCTCTTGGTGTTGGGTCCAGGGAAGGTGAGGTGCAGTGGGTACCAGATCGGGATGGGGAGCCCACCGGTCAATGGTATGATAAGGTAACTCAGTTTATTTCTTTTTTTTTTTTAATAAATTGTTGGAACTAATCTTAGAAATGTTTACAAATAAAAACATAAAATATTTATTCAGATGAGAATGAAACAGAAACTATGTAGTTTCTTGAAGTATTCTTGGATTCTCAGCACCTTTCAGAAATCTGACTAGATTAATACATAATAAATGTAATTCAATTAAAACCTGGTATAGTTTTACATGTTGGTAATAAAGGAAAGGTCACTGCTAAAAGCCTACGTGGGTTTAAGCTTGCACAAAAGGCCTGGCCATGCTTTACTATCTCCAGCGGGGCTTAGCTGCAGACTCTGAATACATGAGATTTACAAGACTGATTATATCCATGCTCAGGTTACTTCAATGACAGCCGGTATCTCTGCGTTGATGTGACTCTGGCAAGAATGGGTCATTCTAACCCTAACCCTAACTATAACCTTAACCCTAACCGACCACAATGAAAATAATGGTGACATGCTTGAGCACTAGAGAACAGGATCGCAATTATATACCTGAAAATAACTACTTCCTGTTTTGTAAACAGATGTATTCCATAAGAAGTCTGCCTACCATGAGTTACAGAGAGAAACAAGAAGCTGATGGACTTGAGGACATGACACAGTTGGAGTAAGAACAAAATAAACATCAGAAACAATGCACGATACTCTACAAAAGTATTTTTTGATCAGAGACGACATTTCTGATTTATCTTTCCCATAGGGAATTAACAGAGGCAGCTGTTTTAATGAACCTGAACACTCGCTTCGAACGGGAGCTCATATACGTGAGTCAACACGCTGTCGATGATAATGAATGATGTTAACACGTATCGACAAAAATGTCACCCCTGATATGATGTTATGGAAACATTTATTCAGCTTTGATGGAAGGAGTCCATCATCTTATCTTATAAAACCCTTTGTGTCCTGCTTTAGGGACCTGTCATAAAAGAAATATTATAATAATAATAATAATAATAATAATAATAATAATAATAATAATAATAATAATAATGTAGCTGGGGGACACGGTGGCTTAGTGGTTAGCATGTTCGCCTCACGCCTCCAGGGTTGGGGGTTCGATTCCCACCTCCACCTTGTGTGTGTGGAGTTTGCATGTTCTCCCCATGCCTCGGGGGTTTCCTCCGGGTACTCCGGTTTCCTCCCCCGGTCCAAAGACAGCCATGGTAGGTTGATTGGCATCTCTGGAAAATTGTCCGTAGTGTGTGTGTGTGTGAGTGAATGAGAGTGTGTGTGTGCCCTGTGATGGGTTGGCACTCCGTCCAGGGTGTATCCTGCCTCGATGCCTGATGACACCTGAGATAGGCACAGGCTCCCCGTGACCCGAGAAGTTCGGATAAGCGGTAGAAGATGAATGAATGAATGAATGAATGAATGAATGAATGAATGAATAATGTAGCTTACATTCTGTTGTTGATTCACTGAATTTGTAATGATGTCAATATTACGTTATCGCTAACCTTTTTTCCATCTTTCTCTCTTTTTTGTAGACTTATATCGGCTGCATTCTGTTGTCAGTGAATCCGTACAAGTTATTGAACATCTATGGGACAGACACGGTCCTGCAGTATAACGGCCACGGCTTAGGAGAAAACCCACCGTGAGTGTAGAGCTTCATCTGCACAAACCCGCCATCAAAATACACCACTGTCACGTTTCCTGTAGTATTAAGTAGTTTACAGTGACACGAAACATGGTGTATTATATTCTAGTTTATTTGGTTTGTTTTTGTGCGAATTAATTTTAGGAGAAAGTAGCTAACAGATGTCAGTCAGTAGTCACGTTAGTAGATGATGTCATAATAACGTAACGTATCTTAGATGCGGAAAAAGGGACTCATCAATTCAAACAATAACAAACAATAATTGGTTAGCGGGAAGGGTCTTGATCTGTGATTTATCGTTGGAAACAATGGTGATCTGTGATTGGTCATAAACCTGCTACATACTGTATATCTAGCAGCTGTGATGCAACCTTGAGAGCTGCATCGAGTACAGGACAGTCACTAACATCCGATCACTAGAATTCATGCCAGGCTTGTAAAAAAGGGTCGAGTGACGACGCGTGTGTGTGTGTGTGAGAGAGAGAGAGAGAGAGAGAGAGAGAGAGAGAGAGAGAGAGAGAGAGAGAGAGAGAGAGAGAGAGAGAGAGAGATAGTAACCATCTCATATTCCTTTAACCTGCTGTCTTGTTACTAGCTGAATAGATGGACACATCTTGTAACGTGAGAATAATCCACAGATTGTCTTGCTGTGTGTTAGTGTGTTGTTTAAAGACAGAATGACATCAGCGCTAGAAATGATACCTGCTGCATTCTAGGTTACTTACATTTGAGTGTCCCTAATAATTTAACAGAACAAGAAGTTCAGTGGAAGTTCAGAACAAAAATTCTAATTCTTATTTTTTTGCTTTACTTTTTTTTAGTCACCTTTTTGCAATTTCGAATCTTGCCTACACAACGATGATGGATGTCAAGCAGAACCAGTGCATCATCATCAGGTCAGTGTTGTTGCCGTTTAAATACGTCAAAATATGACATATAATAAATAATTAAAGTCCAGAAAAAGGTCTCTGTGTTGAGGAGATGCAGCTTAGTAATAAACTAGATAACAGTGTTATTGTGTTGATGTTTTAGTGGAGAAAGTGGATCAGGAAAAACTGAAGCTACCAAACTGGTCCTGAGATACCTTACTGCCATACACCATGAGCGGAACATAACGCAGCAGGTACTCGAGAGTCTTATATAGACGCTTCATGAACGTCTTACTACACTTATAAACAAATCAAAAGTGTGGCTGTGATGTGAGGAATGAAACTCTTCAGGATGCGCTGTTACAGGGAAATAATAGAATCAGGCCACATCACATTACTATGTCTTTGATTATTTTCCTATAATAACATTCCCTCATGGGGCACGGTGGTTTAGTGGTTAGCACGTTCGCCTCACATTTCCAGGGTCTGGGGTTCGATTCCCACCTCCACCTTGTGTGTGTGGAGTTTGCATGTTCTCCCCGTGCCTCGGGAGTTTCCTCCGGGTACTCCGGTTTCCTCCCCCGGTCCAAAGACATGCATGGTAGGTTGATTGGCATCTCTGGAAAATTGTGTGTGAGTGTGTGTGTGAATGAGAGTGTGTGTGCCCTGTGATGGGTTGGCACTCCGTCCAGGGTGTATCCTGCCTCGATGCCTGATGACACCTGAGATAGGCACAGGCTCCCCGTGACCCGAGACGTTCAGATAAGCGGCAGAAGATGAATGAATGAATGAATGAATGAACATCCCCTCATGTGTGTATAGAGCTGTATTGTGTCTGTTCCTGTTCTAATCAAAAGTAACACGTCGTCCTGTCTGTTTGCCTCCGTCCTTCGTTCGCGCTTCCTCGCAGATTGAGGTGAGATTTAATTATAGTTCATTTTGTATTTTCACTTTTTTTTGGATTGTAAATAAAATCGGAGCTAACTAAAGAAAATGCTCAAACACCAGATCCTGGAAGCAACTCCGCTGCTGGAATCTTTTGGAAATGCCAAAACGGTGCGGAACGACAACTCCAGTCGCTTTGGGAAGTTTGTTGAGATCTTTCTGGAGGAGTAAGTCAAAACCTTAACGTTTGTGAGACTGAGATGTGTGTGTGTGTGTGTGTGTGTGTGTGTGTGTGTGTGTGTGTGTGTGTGTGTGTGTGTGTACTCGTACTTTTCACTAAACACTGATGTGTTTATATGTTTGTTATAGAGGAGTGATCAGCGGTGCCATAACCTCACAGTATCTACTGGAGAAGTCCAGGATTGTGTTTCAGGTGTGGGACAGGAATCATTTTTATTTCCCTTAAAGAAACTAACAGAATGCAATTAATATTCATGGCTGTGTGTGTGTGTGTGTGTGTGTGTGTGTGTGTGTGTGTGTGTGTGTGTGTGTGTGTGTGTGTGTGTGTGTGTGTGTGTGTAGGCAAAAAATGAAAGGAACTACCACATTTTTTATGAGATGTTGGCCGGACTCCCTGTTCACCAGAAACGAGTGTTCTACCTGCAGGAGGCCGAAACCTACTACTACCTGAACCAAGTACTCCACACACATATACACTGTGCATAAGTATTCACACCTCCACCCACCCCCCATTTGGAAGAGCCCAAAGTGTGTTACTGTACCTAAACAAACCGCATCATAAAGACAGAGAAGCTAATCCAGAATGATGTATCAATCATTTTGTAATTAAAATGTTTCACACACTTTAAACATCCCGCAAGGCAACGATGAGTGACGTGACATACGGCTAAGTACAGTGACACATATTCAGGATTCGTTCTCTGCATTTGACCCATCCAAAGTATACACACACACACACACACACACACACACACACACACCGTGAACACACACGCGGAGCTGTAGGCAGCCATTTATGCTGCGGCGCCCAGGGAGCAGTTGGGGGGGTTCGTTGCCTTGCTCAAGGGCACCTCAGTCGTGGTATTGCCTTAAACCTTCTGGTTACGAGTAAGACTCTCTAACCATTAGGCCATGACTTCCCCCACGAGCAACAATTCTGCATACATCAATATAAAGGGAATTAACCAGAGAAACAAGCTAGAGGCCAAGTGTAACTCTGAACATGATGCTACCACCACCATGCTTTACTGGCCAGATGCTTGTTTGGTCTCGTCGCACCAGATCCATTTTCTCTACTAGTTCAAACAGGATTTCATATAAATCATTCATTCATTCATTCATCTTCTACCACTTATCACGGGGAGCCTGTGCCTATCTCAGGCGGCATCGAGGCAGGATACACCCTGGACGGAGTGCCAACCCATCACAGGGCACACACACTCTCATTCACACACACACTCACACACTACAGACAATTTTCCAGAGATGCCAATCAACCTACCATGCATGTCTTTGGACCGGGGGAGGAAACCAGAGTACCTGGAGGAAACCCCCGAGGCACGGGGAGAACATGCAAACTCCACACACACAAGGTGGAGGCGGGAATCGAACCCCCGACCCTGGAGGTGTGAGTCGAACGTGCTAACCACTAAGCCATCGTGCCCCCTTCGATTTCATATAACTTCTCGTTTATTTGTACACATTGTGTCATTGTTTCAGTTACTGTATAACAAATGGATCTCATCTACAAAACTTTCCATATCAACCTTGAATTACATAAAACATCTCTAATAATTAACAGAACAAATTAGCAGTCAGGTTGTAAACCATCGAATGTGACCGATCCATCAGGGTGGTGACTGTGCGATCGAAGGGAAGGACGATGGCGAGGACTTCAGGAGGTTACAGAGTGCCATGGACATTCTCCACTTCAGCCCCGAGGACCAGAGCAGTGTGTTCCGAGTGCTCTCATCCATCCTCCATCTGGGCAACATCTTCTTTCACAGATTTGAGGTAGCAGACACATGCACATCACTTTTCAGCATCATAAAGCTCATCTCTGTATTTACCTCCAGCTTGTTCTTCTTTCTCAGGCCGAGGTGCAAGAAGCGACCGGCGTTGTAAGTGCTCAGGAGATCCGTGTGGTGGCCGAACTGCTCCAGATTTCTCCAGAAGGACTGCAGAAGGCCATCACCTATAAAGTGACGGTAAGTTGAGACGATTACGTCTGTACTCATTCTGATTACGTGTGTAATTGTCGTTCATCGTGACGGTTAAGTTTCCTGTAAGGAGACATGCAGAAGTCAATCATAAAGAGATCTTCACTGAATCGAAGCAGAGACTGAAGGACAAAACTGCAAGTGAGTGAAAGAGAAAGAGGAAGATATAAAGTGTTAGATGTTAGTCTTGAGATGGGAGCTGGATGCCAAACAGTTTTCAGAGGATACGCTTAATTACTGCAGGTTTTGAGTTACGGAAACCCGGTAACAGGATCAGGGCTTTGCTCATCGACTACAATAGACTCGTTCTCAGGAGACTGTCAGGAAACAGTGTTACGTCATGGTGAAGTCAGTCCTCATTAAACTGACCTCTTATTACATGTTCTTGAGAAACGTCTCGGCCGTGTGTAACGGAGTGGAACGTTTCACCAAGGAAGTCAGTCGTCCTTTAGTCCACTAGCGTCCGAAAGTCTGTGTTTGCGCTCTAATTGTTTGGTTTGTCTTTCATTTAGCATTCGATTATAAAGAATATACTGAGCATAGTGCAGGGCACTCAAGTTTTGATGACACGCAAGCGTGACATTATTAAATAAATAATTTAATTTAATTTAATTTAATTTAATTTAATTTAATTTAATTTAATTTAATTTAATTTAATTAAAAAAAACAATAATGGGGGAGTTGTTGTGTTTGGTAAGGATCACTGACCACAATTTAACCAAATACAAAGTATTTGTTTAATTTCCATTTTTTAGCGTTTGTGTGTGTGTGTGTGTGTGTGTGTGTGTGTGTGTGTGTGTGTGTGTGTGTGTGTGTGTGTGTGTGTGTGAGACAGAGAGAGAGAGATTATGATTGGTGATGTTTATTGTAAGTGTTTGTTACCTTTTTGGACCCCTTTTTGGACAAGCCCAGACATGTTTAGGGACATGATTGAGGACAATGTCCCGTCCAGAGACAAACTGTTTCGTGTTGAGGTTTTATTCAAACCGACCATTGAAAATACCCTCGCTAATGAATATGTGTTTTTTTTATTGGTTGTTGCGTTAAATCTTACCCAGATACAATGGTGCTACTTTCTGATTGGCTGTTGTGTAGCCTCTTGTTTTGATTGGCTGATAAGTGTCAGGCTCGACTAAGAGCTCCTCGACTAAGAGCTCCATACTTAAACGCCTCCTCCACTTGAGGCGTTTAAGTATCTTGGTGTCTCGTTCCCAAGTGAGGGAAGGATGGAGCGGGAGATCGACAGGCAGATTGGTGTATCTTCTGCAGTGATGCGGTCGATATACCGATCTGTTGTGGTGAAGAGAGAGCTGAGCCACAAGGTGAAGCTCTCTATTTACAAGTCGATCTACGTTCCTACCCTCACCTATGGTCATGAGCTTTGGGTCATGACCGAAAGGACGAGATCCCGGATACAGGCGGCCGAAATGAGTTTCCTCCGCAGGGTGTCTGGGCGCTCCCTTAGAGATAGGGTGAGGAGCTCGGTCACTCGGGATGAGCTCAGAGTAGAGCCTCTGCTCCTCCACATTGAGAGGAGTCAGCTGAGGTGGCTCGGGCATCTGTTCCGGATTCCTCCTGGACCCCTTCCTGGGGAGGTGTTCCGGGCATGTCCAACCGGGAGGAGGCCCTGGGGAAGACCTAGGACACGCTGGAGGGACTACAGTATGTCTCTCGGCTGGCCTGGGAACGCCTCGGTATTCCCCCGGAAGAGCTGGAGGAAGTGTCTGGGGAGAGGGAAGTCTGGGAATCCCTGCTTAGACTGCTGCCCCCGCGACCCGGCCCCGGATAAGCGGTAGAAGATGGATGGATTTATATAGAAATGACGAAAACAGAACTGAACACCATGAAGTTGGTGTTAATTCTTGCGATTTGTCCAGCATACTCAAAAGCATACGTGTCAGTACGAGATCGTTTCATCACCCAGAAGTCGCGAGTAACCCAACCCACGCTTTTAACTAATTAGCTCGGTTTAGCGTTAGCTTTGTTCTTTATTACAATCAAACTCCTGCCTTTTTCATACCTTACAGTCGGGTTACAGTAGGATGTGTGTAGCAGTAATTCTACACAACGCTACTTTCTCCTCAGGCCTCAGGATGTGCTGTGATCCCTGTATTACCCCTGTGTGTATGTTTATGTGAGTGTCATGCTGAGCATCTTGCTCTTTTAATAAATAACGCCGTTATCCGGAGGCCACGGGTTTGAGTTTACACCTTTATCAGGATGAAATCAACTATCACCTAACACCGGATCAGTTCCACCTGCTGTGTGTGTGTGTGTGTGTGTGTGTGTGTGTGTGTGTGTGTGTGTGTGTGTGTGTGTGTGTGTGTGTGTGTGTGTGTGTGACCCTTGATTCTTACGGCTCTTGTTCTAATTCCTAATTATACTTCACTATCAATTACAGCAGAAGAATTAAACTCACTAGTAATTTACTTTTATATATATATTTTTTTTTTACAGGAAGCAATGAAAGAGAAAATATACACACCCCTGACTGTAGAGAGTGCTGTGGATGCCAGGTATACACATAAACACCCACATTATACACACAGGACCATACACATTTTTACATATCGCTCATTGTTCCCGCGTGCGTAATCGTTTCTATAGCAACGGCTAACGTACCGTCTGACTCGTCCCCTTACGTTCTCTTGACGTATGACGTATTAATTACGTCTTCTTATTCTTCTTATTTTTTATTTTATAGAGATGCCGTTGCCAAGATCCTGTATTCTCTGCTCTTTCATTGGTTAACGGAACGAATCAACAGTCGTGTTTACCCGAGAAACGAGGCTCTGTCCATATCTATACTGGACATCTATGGATTCGAGGTATGTGATAACATGATACCTCACAAACCTCGTTCCTTTATCTGGAATCATTATGTCGCTTTGTAGAAGCCAACATTCTGTTTTCCTATTTAAGCTTAGACAAAAATATATCAAGAGTAACTCCTCCTAGGGCTTTCGAGCCACATGCACCAAATTCGGATATGTTCTAGAACCTGGTCTGAAGTTTGTTGCTGTTACTTTTCTAAGCGATCCGAGTACCGGTACTTCCGGTACCGGGTCTCAAAATGTTCTTTTTTCCCATAGACTCCCATTATAAACTTTGGAGGTTTATAACTCGGCAAGCTTTCGAACTCTCTACACCAAACTTAGCCAGCTCCTTTAGGGTGAGACTCTGTACAAAGGTTTACATTGGTGTACCGACTGGCCTTTAGGTTGTCACGTAGCCCCGCCCACAAAATATGCCAAATCAAAAAACTTTTTACAACATGGACATGTGACATATCA
>NC_062535.1:2081174-2119653 GCF_022655615.1 Tachysurus fulvidraco
GGATAACGTCCTCATGGTCAGGATGGCAGAAGAGGTGAGGAGAGACCTGGAAATGATCGAAATTATTGCACTGACTCTTCAGAGAATGTGATGGATAAAATTATAGAAATTACAGTAAAGAAAATTAAAAACATCCAGGATATAATTTTTTTTTGTTGTTATGAACCACAATTATTCATGTTTTTGATAGTTTTGTGAAAGAGTTAAACACAACAGGGCAAAACAATACAGGGAAGAAAAAATCTTTGAGCATTTTGTTTTTTGTAAGTTCTGATTATACAAACGGAGGACTACGGGGGGGCTTAGCGGTTAGCACGTTCGCCTCACACCTCCAGGGTTGGGTGGTTTTCGTTCCCACCTCCACCTTGTGTGTATGGAGTTTGCATGTTCTCCCCGTGCCTCGGGGGGTTCCTCCGGGTACTCCGGTTTCCTCCCCCGGTCCAGAGACATGCATGGTAGGTTGATTGGCATCTCTGGAAAATTGTCCCGTTAGTGTGTGAGTGTGTGAGTGAGAGTGGTGTGTGCCCTGTGATGGGTTGGCACTCCGTCCAGGGTGTATCCTGCCTCGATGCCCGATGACGCCTGAGATAGGCACAGGCGAGACGTTCGGATAAGCGGGTATTTAGGTTAGAAGATAATGAATGAATGAATGAAATAAATGAATATACAACCATCTCTTCTTCAAATCTTCTTCAATCTTCAATGAAGGAGGAGACGATAACAACGTGTTTAGATAAAAGAAATTCTTTACATTAGAATAAAAGTCTTTTAAAGAGACAAATGACGTGTGTCATTATGGTCATCTTCCTCCAGCATCACCTGATGAAGAGCAGATTGTTCGAGGATGTTCAACACAGTCACTCATCTTTTCCTCCTCCTGTTTTTCTATCGATACCGATTGTTTAATACGGAGGTTTTTTTATTTATTTAATATAGTATTTATTTTATTTTATAGGCGAGGCTCGCCGAGAGGTGATTGACGTGTCCCAGTTGATCATTCCTGCTGAACTGGGAGAGCTGCTGCAGGCTACAGCAGGTTGCCATTTAATTCAATTTTAATCCTAGATATAAAAATATGATAACTCAGTCTAATAGAATTTGTGGAGTGAAATCTCGGACACGTGTATGAAAGAAAAACCCTGACCAACTACTTGAGGAACTTTGAGGAACATAAACTCTTGAATCCAAATTTCTGAATATAATCATTGGCCTGTCAATAATGCAAACCTAAGTGTTAGAAAGAGTTGTGTGTGACGTTATAATCAGGTCGTAGATGTTAAGGAAGGAAAACACTAACACTGTATGCTAACTGCTATGCTAACTGATTAGCATTTAAGGAAAGTAATCATGACTAAGTATTTAATAAAGAACTCATGAAGGATTCTCGATGCTCTGATTTATCTGTTTGCTTGTGGTGTGGTGTGTGTGTGTGTGTGTGTGTTGTGTGTGTGTGTGTGTGTGTGTGTAGATGGTAAAGAGATACATTCCGAGTGTTTGGCTCTGGTTTGAAGCTCCTCAGAGTTCAGGTTTATCCTCAACTCACACTTCCTCTGGATATCAACAAACTATTTTAATGACTAAATTACATTCGTTCCAACAGGTGAGGAACACGCTCGCACACACACACGCACACGACACACACACACACACACACAACACACACACACACACACCACACACACACATGTACACACTCCTATAGCAATACATAGTATACACAAAAATCAACACAATTGAATATGACTAAATTTGTGTGTGTGTGTGTGTGTGTGTGTGTGTGTTGTGTGTGTGTGTGTGGTGTGGGTGTGGTGTGTGTGTGTAGGAGCTGCAGTTTGGAATGATTACCACACCGCTGCAAGCTTCTCTGACTCGTCTGGAACACGAATTAAAACAAGATGCACTCGACATCTTTTTACTGGTAAAACAAAAATCACCACAATCATCATCATCATCTTCTTCATCATCATCATCATCTTCATCATCTTACACATTTATCTAACTGCAGTTTATACACGTAGCTCCATTCTGAATTTAATTTGTATAGATTTTGCGTTTCATGGGCGACCCGAACTTGAACGGTGCTCAAGAGAATCTGTTCAATTACATCATCCAGCGCGGTTTGGCTACTCCACCAAATCAGAGATGAGATTTTGGCTCAGGTGGCCAATCAGGTGTGGAGGAGGAAACGAATACCTGCGTAACGCCGAGCGAGGTTGGCTGCTGATGGCGGCTTGTCTGATGCCTTCGCCCCCGAGTGAGAAACTAGCCCAAGCATCTTCTGAAGTAAGTCTCGATACACAGTACGTCCCGAAATCCGAACATTTGTTTATCACCCTGGAAACGTTTTCACACCTTGGAGATAAAATTGTGTAGAATAAAAATAAATCTTTAAATTCTGGTTTGAATTTTTTGTTTTATATTTTTAAACTCCAGGTTCGTATCTGATTACGCGCTGAATGGATTTAAATCCGGTTTATGTCAGCACAGCTGCTCCAAGCCATGCAGGAAGTGCCAGCCGGGACTCGAGGCGGCTCGGACGTACCTCTTTCTCTCCTGGAGTGGAATGCCAACCGAAAAAAAAAATGCCCACATGGCCCTACTGATGGTTACGACCCACAAGGTCAAATCCCTGCTAAAGGATTTTGTTTTGTTTATTATATTATTTATTAGACTGTTTGGTCTGAACCCTTGACACTCATCTACTATATATGATAGAGTGTGTGTGTGTTGTGTGTGTGTGTGTGTGTGTGTGGTGTGTGTGTGTGTGTGTGTGTGTGTGTGTTGTAGGATAGTCTTTTGCTGTGTCCAGTCCACTCCTGGATGAGTGCGTGAGGATCTGGGACGTGACATCTTTACTGCCACAGGTAAGAACAGGTCTAAATGTGTGTGTTTTATTTGTCTGCTGGAACGTTTTGTTATTCAGTCTCTGTGACTTTTTGTCCGCAGGGGCGTGTCCTCAGAGAGCTGCTGTGTGGTTGGTCGATCCTAATGAAAGAGGTTGGGGCAGTGGGTGGAGCTCGAAAGGACATGACTACGTGATGGACCCCTGGTGTGTGATCTCGAGCTGTTGCCAAGGTTTCCCCAAACAGAAAAGCTAACTTCATCATCTCCCATCATCTCCACACACGAAAGAAAAAAACATCCAAAAACCATCATAAGAAAACAAAAAAGAATGAGACAGTCTATGCTAAATATATAATATTAAGCGCAGCTTAGAAGAACAGACAAAACTGGTTTCACAGGATTCAATTCCCTAGAAAACAGCTTACTTGCTAGAACTGCACAAACAATAGTACAACTAGAAGCCTCTCCTAACTCACATTCCTTCTCAGCTTCATCACCATTCATTTACATTTACGGCATTTGGTCGACGCCCTTATCCAAAGTGAGTGCAGCAGTCTATCATGCTGTTGGGAGGAAATATAGCTCACAGACATTTTGCCATGCTTCTTCCTCCAGTTACCGTGTGTGTGTGTGTGTGTGTGTGTGTGTGTGTGTGTGTGTGTGTGTGTGTATGCGTGCATGTATATTTGCTATGTAATATATTGCTTTCTTTACGGGCATAAAAAAAAGTGTTATTTTGTACCAAAAAAAGGTGTCTTTTAGACTTGAGTGTTATGGATTCCACACAGTTTCACCCAGTTGACTTGTCTCTGGCCTTGAGAAAATGCACAGTACTGTCCCATATATCAAGCAAGCATTTATATACAGTATATAAAAAAAAATTGGTCTGAATCTAAAACTTTTCTAATTAAATTAATAATTTTCTTTAAAAAAGCCACTCTGACAGTAAATCAGAGGTTTATATGAAGTGTTAGTAATAGTGCTCATTCACATGGATTTATGTAGTAGATGCACAATAAAATAAATTTAAAAAAGCATAGATATAAAGTTTTCTGTCAGCATATTCATGCCCAGTGTGTCCAAATAGACATTAGCATGCATAGTGAATCATGTTAATGGCATACAAAAAGACCTGTACCAGAAGAGGAAAGACATATCAGGGAGGAAGGAATAAAAGCAGACCCAAACGCAGGGATAACAAATAAAAATAAATGTATTAAGAAACAGACAGGGAAATTATATACACGATCATTAGAAACAAGAACCGAAACACAAAAGACAAGGACTCCCAACACAGGAGAAATAAATAGACATAATAGACCTAATGTTCCGGCATGTCCAAGCAATAGTTCTGACAGTACTCCCATCGAGGCAAGGCTCCCGATGCTCCAATCTCACATCATGCCAGAATGTCCAGGGGAACCATAATCCTGGGAAGATCTAGGATTGGTAAGGGAGGCTCATGGCGAGGAAGGTGGGGGAGTGAGGCACATGGCTGGGCAGGTCGGGGGGCGAGGCACACGGCTGGGCAGGTGGGGCAATTTGGTGTCCCCAATGGAAAACCAGGAAATGGAGCGGTGTCCCCCACAGGAACAAGGCGAGGTCATAGGCACCAAATAAAAAAGGGGGAAAAAAGAAAAGAAAAGGAAAAAAAAAGTTCCCCTCCCAAAGCCGTCAGGTAAGCTTGGAGTTATCCCGCTGGGTCTTTAAGTCCTAACATCAGGGAGGTGGGGATAAAAGCAGACCCAAACGCAAGGATAACAAATAAAAAAAGTTAAAAGCAAAAGTCCTGACAAGACATTAGAGACATTAGAGACATTAGAGGGGCAACAGCAAAGTGCAACAGTAAAAACTTCACAAGAGATGGTGTTAGGCACCACCAGTCATGTGGCCAGTCAGAGTTTCACTGATCATTTCAACGTGTGGAGAAGAAGAATACAACAATAAAGTGTAGCATTATATTCATTGATGAAAGAATGATTGACTCTTTATAAAACTCTTTCTGCTGATTCCTAGGAGAAAAGATGAACTACTGACTTATGTGAAAGATTTCAATCCCAGCAATAAGGTCCTCAGGATTTTGCTGTATGGACCAATTGGTTCTGGGAAATCATCCTTCATCAACTCGGTCCAGAGGCTCCTCTTAGGCCGTAATGTCATACGTGCTCTGGAAAGCTCTGCACTTACAGGAACAAGCTTCACAAAAAAAGTAAGTAGTAACCAATTGCAAGGTACAGAAATGTTTCAAAACATTGTTACGTCTTCTTTTCAAAATGGGGATAAATTATTTAAACTATGCAATATAAATGAACTTCCCCAGAACCTCCCTCAATATTCCTTCTTGTCCAGAAACATTTCTAATTTATTCAATTCACATTTATTTATATAACACATTTAACATCTTCACAAAACAGCATCATGACTTTATCAGAGTCATAATCAGCATTGTAGTGAATCTGTCTGCAAGAACACAGACACCAGAAACCAGTAGTTAGTGGATAAAATGTGCAGGTTTATTCACAGCATGCAGTGAGAAATGTCTTTGAGTATTGGAAAGGGCAGTGAAAACTTATATTTTTATCTTTTAGCCCCCCTTCCTAGCTCCTAGCTAACTACTAGCAGATGTTGGGCCCACATGGTGTGATATTATAACAAGCCGCATCTTTTGTGTTAGGTCTTTGGGCTTTATTGGACCTGTAACAAGAAGTAATGCAGCAACAAGAAGTCACTCTAGCATTAGTATTAGTATCAATAAGGTAAAGGTCCAGCCTTTCAGGTGGTACCTTAGATCCCCTACGGCCTATTTGATCATGTGGGCCGCTAAGTCCATGGAAGCATAGAGTGTCTCGAGGGGGCTCAGTTTTTGGCTCAGGTATAGGACTGGGTGCTTCTCCTCTTAGGAGACTTGGGTGAGGACAGTGTGAGCGAGTGGCAAGTCCTGTGTCCAATGTGTTCGTTTGTACCATGAAGTGGAGATTGAAGACAGGGTTCCAAATCACTGGTTCACAGGTGAGGGCCTCCTTCTGTTGCTGGAACACCCGCTCCCTCATGGGCACCACCAATGGGAGAACTCTGTACTGTCACTAGTGACTGATACTGCTGAAGGCTGTCTTCTCTGTGGTATCTGGAGCCATTACCACCTGCCAGTATCCCTTTGTGATGTCTAGGGTGGATATGAAGGTCAACTACTCAGGGAAGATGATAGTTGTCACATCTGTTTAAACCTCTTGAAGTCACTGCACAGATGTAGGCTAACATTTAGCTTTGGCACAACCACAATAGGGATAGACGAGGGGGCTGGAGGACTCCTCAATGATTCCATTCTGCATCATTCAGCTCAATTCTACCTTAATAGCTTGATGGTGGGCTTTGTGTACCCTTTAAGGCCGTTGTTTTACCACCACTAGGACAGGGGTCTATATCTCATAGTGAACCACATGGGCGAGCATACAATCTGGGTGGAAATAGCAAAAGCAGACATCACAGGAGCAGCTTCCCTCCACTTTTTCAGCAGGATAACATAGTATAGCTGTGTATCTGTGTGGTTACCCGGCTGTTGCAGGTGGTAGTTAACACTGGCTGACTCTCTTGAGGATGGTACATGAGCCCTGCAACTTGGCCAGAAATTTTCAGCTGGCTTTGGGAACAAGGACTTTGTCAATGTGTTCTTGCATTGACTGCACATAGTTGATGAGGGGAGGGGTGCTCCTCGCGTGATTCTTGGGCCATGTTTAATGGTCCCCGAGGTTACCATCTAAAGAGAAGCTCTAATAAAGTAAAACGAGTAGTTACTTGGTTGATGTCAGTGCATCCCCTCCTCATCTACCACCGCCAAAGCATCCGCCTCTGGACGGTCATTAACGTAAAGTGCACGCCTTTCAGGTGGTACCTTAGATCCCCTGTAATGGCTGTTATGTTATTTTCTTTTCAATGACGTTCCTTGTTACATGTTCAAAAACATCAACCAATATTGCATATCCATAATTATTATAATGAATATAATTAAAGAATACTTACACTATAACGTAAATTAGAAGTGTAACACAAAAAAAACTTTTTACTTTTTTTTTTTACTCGAATACAAATACAAATACAAATACTTTTACCACCTCAACAAATACAAATACAGATACAAATACCAGCTGCTTTGCACACCCCACCTATAAGGCTGCTGTTTTACCACCACTAGGACAGGGGTCTATATCTTATAGTTGACCACATGGGCGAAGCCCAGGTTCAAGAAGATGATGTCTGCATTCAGGTCCACCAACTTAGATTCTGCAGTTGTAACATCAACCCTTCTCTGAACCAAGGTGTGCTCCATGCAATCTGGTGGGAAATAGCAAAAGCAGACATCACAGGAGCAGGCTACACTTTTTAAGCAGGTTAACATGGTATAGATCAGTGTCTGCGTGGTTACCCGGCTGTTGCAAGTGGTATTTAACATTGGCTGACTCTCTTGACTATACTGTATGAGCCCTATAAAGACAATATATAACCAGGTCTTTATGTAATTTAGTTGAACATTCACAAGATGAAGAAGGGAAGAGGTGAGTGTTATCCTCTGGAGATTGTTGACATCATGGGGATCGAATCATCAGGAGGGATAAAACCTGAAGACATCAAGAAGGCGTTCAAGGGACACATTTTAGATAAGTACACAGTAAGTACAAATACGTCCTGGATATTTTATAATGCAATAAAGTACTTTTCTTAAATATAGTATGTTATTTCTAGCACTTGATGAAACATCATTAACTCCGCATCAAGCACAATACATTCATTGTGTATAACCATAAGAGATGTCTGTTTTATTCAAAATCTAAGCAAGTAATTACATATTACTACATTGAGGATTAGGATTTCATGGAGAAAGACTGGAAAAAGGCTATGATAGTTGTTATTGATCTACATTCATTAAGCTAATTAAAGCAAAATCTTGCGTGTGGTTAAACAGGTTTAAATTAGTCTTTATAATTGATTGCTAACTTTTTTGTTGTAGTTTAATCCTGTGGCAGCCATAACTAATGACAATCCAAAATACAAAAAGGAGCCAACTTTGAGTGATAAAGTTCACTGTCTGGTCTGTATTCTGCCTGCGGACACCGTTTCAATAATGGAAGAAGACATCTTTACAAAAATGAAGGATGTCAGAAACTGTGCTAGTGATCTGGGTAAAATAAATGGTTTTATATTTGTTTGGGATTTTCCAGCTTAATCTTTGCCCTGAACTTGTTTTTGTTTATTTAAACCTGTCTGTGTTATTATTTTGTCTGTGCTGGAAACTGGAGACAGTGCAGACCAGTAAAGCCAGATGCAAACTGATTTAAAGCAGTAATTTAGCAGTGCTTTCTTCCCCCAGATACAATTCAACAAAATAGTAATTAGACATCATAAATCAGTTCAACACATTTCACATATTCTTATAAAAAACATTGAAATAAGACAAAATATTTATCTTCATTTTCGAAGTGATTTCATTTACAATAGTGATTTTCCAATGTTCATAATATTTCAATCAACGAAAGAGAAAGTAACCTTTTAACTGTTTTCAGAACATTCATTAAAACAAAGCAGCTCCTATTTCCACTTACACTTGGCAAATGTAAACAGTAATTTTTCATGTTACTCAGATAATCTAAAAATTTTCGACGTTCATCTCAATCTTCATCTCTGACAAAGAGCTGAAATTGGAGACTCCTTTCATAAATGTTAAATATCTTGAATTATCTGGAGACTCACACAACAGTGGGTTTAGAACCCAGGGCTCAGTATATGAGAGCTTAATACTCAAGAGACCCAAGTGCAGAACAGATAGGGGGCGTGAACTTGTTAAAGTCTTAGAACAGTCAGGGGAGAAACATCACCATATCAAACAGTGCACACATCTAGTAATCCATTTAGTCAAGTCAAGTCAAGTCAAGTCAAGTCACATTTATTGTCTCATCACCACGGCACATGTACCTTGGTGAGTGAAATTCTTGGAGCGAGCTCCAGAAATTGCAGAACCATTTACATACAATAGAAACATAAAGAACAATTTACAAACAGGTTAAAAAAATGTGCAAAATGCTCAGTACCATTGAAATGTGAAAATGTGGAAAGGATGCAATGTGCTCATGCATAGTCAGTACACACAGTGTACAACCAGACATATATATACACATACATATATGTATGCATAAGTATAAATATAAATAATATATATAAGTATTATATACATGTAATATATATGTAATATGTAAGGTGCAACGGACTGTACAGATACAGAAATGTCCTGTGGTACCATTTACAAAATGATGTGACAAATCCAATGATAATATTTTGTTGTCTTTATGCATTTGTTGTTACACTTACTATTGTGAAGCCTCTATAAACAAAGTTCTTGTTGTAAATGATATGGAAGATAAAATCAGTTGTTTTCTAAACAATGTTCAGCTTTCTCATCAATTGTTTAGAGTTTAGCTTTTGCAGAAAATACAAGAAACCAAGCTTGACAGTTATTTATTAAATAATTAAATTTTGATTTTGTAGAAATCCCTCAGGTTATTGTCATGACAAAGGTGGATCAAGCATGTGAGCTGGTGAACCAGGATTTAAAGAAAATCTACTACAGCAAGAAGATCAAAGAGAAGGTAATGTGTGTGTGTGTGTGTGTGTGTGTGTGTGTGTGTGTGTGTGTGTGTGTGTGTGTGTGTGTGTGTGTGTTTTACCACAACAGTGCTCCTTTTCCAAGACCGTTTGAGTGCAGGTTCGGAGCCTAATTTAGAACCAGTTCTTTATTTTTCGACACACAAAGCACCGGCTCTGAACAAGGAAAAGTGGTTCTTAAGTAGCACAAAAACGTTGCTTGTCTAGACTTAAGAACTGCTTGTGTGAGGAGCTAGGGGTGGGGCCGGGGTTATTGTTAGCACCTTTGATAATGTACCTTTAGTGTACCAATGTTTAATACACTTCTACTTTACCACAATATTATCAATTATCAGCACACATGATAGCAGGTAGCTACTTGCTCAGGCAAATTTTTTGTCTGTATTAATTATAAAATAATGTCATGTACTTTCCGTTATTCTTGATTACAACCTCCGTTTATACAAATTGCATGAAGCTGCACATTCATGTTGGAATCACCATGTTTGAATGACAATGTGGGTTCACAAAGCCATGAGCATTAACAGTACCGCAACATCCGCCATTGTTGATGTTGTGTTTGTGTTTGCCGCTGCTGCGCTAAGGTTGCTGGGAAAGATGACACGTATACAGTGACGTCTGACTTAGCTCTACGATGGCTCTCTAGCCCATGGAAATGCAAACCGATTCTTAGAAGGATCGCCAGTTGAACCAACTTTGAACCAGCAATAGCTCTGAACCAGCTTTTTGGTGGAAAAGGGTCACAATAGCCCCACATGCATATAGCAGTATTTGATACTTGACCATTTGTCGGGTCTCCACAAAGTTCAGGTTAGTGTTAAGTGACCACATCTTAATGATCTCATTACCAACACACACTCAAGTCGAGTCTCCAGAAGTCTTCTGTATTCCACCATATAACACATGCTGATCCGTATTTCCTCAGGTAGACGAGTGCAGTAATAATGTGGGCATCCCACTAAATGCCATCTACCCTGCAAAGAACTACGCTGAATCCATCAACCAAGATCCAGACACTGACGTGCTCGTCCTCACGGCACTGAGAGATATTCTACATTTTGCAGAGGACTATGTGGAACGAGAGATGGAGAAAGAAAAGCCATGAGAGATACAGAATGTGTTTGCTGTATTTTTTTTAAAGAGTTTTAAGCTACGAATGAATGTTTTACCACTAATTAATCTATACCTAAAGAGGGTGATGCAGCAGCACTTTAGCCTTTTTGTTTATCCAGCTCTCTCACCTACTGGAAACACAGCTCCAACAAATCAGCTTCCAAAAGCTTCACCTTTCAAAGTCATTGTTTAACTGCTAGTATATGAGGGGAATATGATACAAGTGAAAAATATCAGCTAATGAACTCAATCAGCTGTTAAAAGCCTTAAAAGACCAATTTAACAGTGGACTGGAAGGTGTGTGGCACACTAATTCTTTTGAAGACAGAATACATCCAGCTCTGATTCATTATTACAAGCTGTTACACAAAGAGCTACAAGCATTACAAAAAAAAGCCTGGTGTGTGCATGAGGAAATGTATAGCAAAACACTGAGACATGATCACCATGCTACTTTGTGGTAAAGGAACCTTCACTACAACTGAAGCTTTGGCAACATAAAAACAAGGTTTTACCATTTGAACTCGGTTTACACAGTATGTTTTTTGGTTTATGATGGTCTTAAATAATTTTGTATCTCAAAACAATTGTTAAACCATAAATAGTTATCAAATAATTAATTTGAGTCATTTGTCATATTTCAATACTTGTATTGGCTTCTTAAGAAAATGTTTCACTTAGTTTCACTTTTAGTTTACATAGAAGTGTATCTTTAAAGGACTCTATTAGATCTGGTTGGGTAATGAATTTAAATTTTCTTTGACCGTGCTGTGAATTACACTGTTATCACTTAATTTAAATTAATAACACATTTAATGAAAATGGAAGAGCATCGGCTTACTTATTATCTATTTTATAATTATTATTATTTTACAGTATTTTTATTCCATTCAGTCCTGTCATGATAATTGGTTCGACACAATAACAATCATTTTTGCTGACCTTGAGATTGCACATTGTGTTTACATGCGAATTTGTAAGAATGGATTTCACCAACATTTTACTTAAAACAATCTGTAGATTAAAAACAATGCAGTAAAGATGCTTTATAAAGGAAAAGAAATCTAGAAAGAATTGTTCTACCGTCTCAAATAATCCAGTCCTAGTCAATAATGTCAGGGAGGCTAAACTGTGTGATCTGAAGATGAGCATTGAATAAACACCAGTAAACTGATTTTGGCTCGCAAAGCAAGGTAAATATTTATGAGTAATTATAACACATTATAGTGACTCTAAATATTTTAACCTAAATTGAAATTAACGGTAATGGAATTAATGTTACACTTATTTGGTCTGTTCGTCCGGCGAACAGGCCGTGTAACCTTTATTAATTCTATGAAGGAGGTATCTTCCTGGCCAAGGAAGGTTCACTCCCCTTTTACTTTATACCATAATTTAAATTAAATTAACTCAATAGAGCATGTAGTTCAGACCAGATGTTGCAGGTACCTTAAGTCTGTGAGCGATACTCAGAGACAATAACTTGTGGCACAAAAATATGACATTTAATGAATGAGACAAACACAACATAAAACTAACTACACAAACAAACAAAAGAAATGGGGAAAACGAAGATGAAAATAAAATAACACAAAAGAAATTAAAAGTGGGGAAAGGGAGGAAGAGACTGGAAAGAAGAAATTAGAGAAAGGAAGGAAAGGAATGGCAAGCTTAAACTTCAAAATTAATCACACCCTAACTGGGAAATCGTCACCGGAAACTTAAATTCACCTCGACACAATACAAGTTTCATACTTAAAATATGCATCTAAATTGGTAAAGAAATCGGTTACTTGCATTGCCTTACTGCACAAGAGTCCGGATGCAACAGAGAAATCTTTGAAGAGCAAGTTAGGGTGGGGTCAGACGTTCTTCCAAGTGTCGTTCTTGGAAGTGAAGCTTACTGGAACTTCTTTGAAGGAAGATGGAGTCGTCTCCAAGCTGTTCCCAAAGTCTGACCATGGATTAGTGGTGTTTGTGCCAATTTAAAGGTGTCTGTGGGCGTGGTTTAGCTATAAAACTTTTAGATGACTTTAAAGTTTTATCCAGGGTGTATTAAGACGGTATGGCACCTTTCGTGCGCAAATAAAATACACCATTGTTTGAAAAACGAGTAACCGATAATTTTGTGGTCGATACTAAACATGAAGGGTAATGACGATATAAAGGCAGCGGTACATTACATACACAGATCAGTAATCGAAGGGTAACTGATGTTAATACGATATTGTGTTCTTATAAAGGCAAAGAAACAAAAATGAAACACAAAACAAAATGCACTTTCATTAGGGAAGTAAAAAGAAAACGATAGCTTCGTATACATTCTGACATCAGACCTTAAAGAAGCATACAGCATTAAAACAGGTATACATTAACATGCCATGATCAGTAATTAGAGTATAACTGATGTTAAATACAATGTTGTTTTCTGACACATGAATAAAATACACCCTTGTCAGGAAAGTAAGGAGCAAATAATTTTAAGTCAGGCAAGCCTTAACAGAAGAAACACATTACAAAAGGGTTATAAGAATGAGAACCTTAGAGTATCTTATCTTCGGGTTTTATTAGTAAAAGGAATGTCTCATTGTGTTGTGTGTGTGTGTGTGTGTGTGTGTGTGTGTGTGTGTGTGTGTGTGTGTGTGTGTGTGTGTGTTCTGGTTTAGGGCCCCTATGAGTTCAATCAGAGAAGCGGCATGGGGTTATCTGGTCTTTGTGTAGGCTCCAGTCATTCTGGAGCCAGTTGTGTGTGTAAAACTGGGTTGCTCATCGGTTGATTGAAGATTAGATGCCGAAGTTTAGGGTGCCTGGGACATGAAATCTAAATGACCTGTACCAGACGCTACACTGAAGTGTTGTACTAACAAGATAATTTATCTCAGCCAAACAAATTCTCTACACAATCAGACATACACAACATAAACATGATATTATAACTCACATCTGCAAAAAATGACTGAATGAGTAAAGTTCTTACAGAGAACCTAGTGTAATCTGTGTGTAATAGCCTGATTATACAGCAAATCAGGATCTTTTGTGTTTGTCTTTGATTCATGAGTGTGTTTTATTTCATTATATTAATGCATTGTCATTTAATTTATTATATTATTTTATAAATAATTACATAATTTTTTTTCTATAAAGTTAAGATATGCATTTTGCATTGGGTTAAAACTAATTTCTAAATACAAGAGATATTCATGGTTCATTTATAAGATGAAAACACAGGTATATTTCATTTGTTATTATCCTATGATGCTCTGAGTGTACTATGTAAGACCGGAAGAATAGGAAAAGAGATCAAGGACAATCGAAAAAGCGCGAAGGACTGAATATGTGTGCCGATGACCGCAGAAGGCACAAAGAAAATAGTTTTAAAAAAAGTGCCTTGAGACATGTTTCAGAAAGAATGGATAATTGCTGCTTGCTTAAGTGGACCGCAGAGGAGTTCGTGGATGACCTGCGCTGGGATGGAGTGAGTTGAATTGTGTTTCCAAGGACAGAGTTGAGAGAGCTAAGCTAAGCTAAGATAAAATTAGTTTTTCAGTGTCTGTGGTAATTACCTCGGAAGAGCCGAGGACAGACCTGAGAGAGCTAAGCTAAGCTAAAGTTAGCACTGCCATGTCTGTAGTAATTACCTCAGGAGAGCTGAGGATGGAGCTGTGAGAACTAAGCTAAGCTAAAGTTAACATTGCCGTGACTATGGTAATTACCTCAGGAGAGCCAAGGACAGAGCTGAGAGAGCTAAGCTAAGCTAAGCTAAAGTTAGCACTGCTGAGTCTGTGGTAGTTACCTCAGGAGAGGTGAGGACTGAGTTGAAAGAGCTAAGCAAAGCTAAAGTTAGCACTGCCATGTCTGTGGTAATTACCTCAGGAGAGCTGAGGACGGAGCTGTGAGAGCTAAGCTAAGCTAAAGTTAACATTGCCGTGTCTATGGTAATTACCTCGGGAGAGCCAAGGACAGAGCTGTGAGAGCTAAGCTAAGCTAAAGTTAGCACTGCGGAGTCTGTGGTAGTTACCTCAGGAGAGGTGAGGACTGAGTTGAAAGAGCTAAGCAAAGCTAAAGTTAGCACTGCCGTGTCTGTGGTAATTACCTCAGGGAATCGGAGGATGGAGATGAGAGAGCTAAGCTAAGATAAAATTAGCACTGCCATGTCTGTGGTAATTACCTCAGTAGATTTGAGGATGGAGCTGAGAGAGCTAAGCTAAGCTAAGATAAAGTTAGCACTGACAAGTATGTGTTAATTACCTCAGGAGAGCTGAGGACAGAGCTGAGAGAGCTGGGCTAAGCTAAAGTTCGCACTGCCATGTCTGTGATAAATACCTCAGAGGAGCCGAGGACAGAGCCAAGAGAGTTAAGCTAAGCTAAGCTAAAGTTTGCACTGCCATTTCTGTGGTAATTACCTCAAAAGAGGTGAGGACGGAGCTGAGAGAGCTAAGCTAAATTTAGCACTTCCGTGTCTGTGTTAATTACCTCAAGAGAGCCGAGGACAGATCTGAGAGAGCTAAGGTTAGCCAAGATAAAATTAGCACTGCCATGTCTGTGGTAATTACCTCTGGAGAGCTGAGGACGGAGCTGGGAGAGCTAAGCTAAGCTAAAGTTAACACTGCCATGTCTGTGTTAATTACCTCAGGTGAGCTGAGGACAGAGCTGAGAGAGCTAAGCTAAAGTTTGCACTGCCATTTCTGTGGTAATTACCTCAAAAGAGGTGAGGACGGAGCTGAGAGAGCTAAGCTAACGTTAGCACTGCTGTGTCTGTGGTAATTACCTCTGGAGAGCCGAGGATGGAGCAGAGAGAGCTAAGCTAAGCTAAGCTAAAGTTTGCACTGCCATTTCTGTGGTAATTACCTCAAAAGAGGTGAGGACGGAGCTGAGAGAGCTAAGCTAAAGTTAGCACTGCTGTGTCTGTGGTAATTACCTCAGGAGAGCAGAGGATGGAGCTAAGCTAAGCTAAGCTAAAGTTAGCACTGCTGTGTCTATGGTAATTACCTCAGGAGGGCCGAGGATAGAGCTGAGAGAGCTAAGCTAAGCTAATATAAAATTAGCACTGCCATGTCTGTGTTAATTACCTCAGGAGACATGAGGGTGGAGCTGGGAGAGCTAAGCTAAACTAAAGTTAGCACTGCCGTGTCTGTGGTAATTACTTCAGGTGAGCTGAGGACGGAGCTGAGAGAGCTAAGCTAAGCTAAGCTCTATATAGCTGAGGATAGAGCTGAGAGAGCTAAGCTAAGCTAAACTAATGTTAGCACTGCCAAGTCTGTGTTAATTACCTCAGGAGAGCATATGTAGAGTCTGTGTATAGTTGCTGGGTTTTTTTTTGGGCAAAATTGCATGCTTCAATCAGAGCCTTAAGTTGTTCTTGTTGGGCTGACAAACCTGGAGGCAATGACCCTGGAGGCAATGAACCTGTGTTTGATGTCATAGCCCACCCAGCTGTTTTTTCTCACAGCTCACAGGTTGAAGATCGATCTGTGAAATAATAAGAATTATGCAGTGGTGATTCTTTGATATGCTGTTCTGTTTACAAAGTGATGGCCATCTCTTCACATTTGTGATTGTCTTCATCAGTGACTGCAGGTGTCATAACGATACACCCCAAACCAGTTTGTCTGAAACGTTCCTCATAATCCTATGTATCATAATATGTAATCATAATATTATGATAATCCATAATCATAATAATTGTTTCAACATTTCCAGTTAGCCTTTTTTGGTCACTGTCCCTCAAATTTATTTTGAGAATCATTGCTCCATCTAGTGGATGTAAAGTTAAATTTTCTGCTGTCGCTGAAGCATCTGGCAAATTTTTCATGGGTGTTTGTATACATCTGGTAGCTCCTTCGACCAATTTTCTGGTGTAGCTGGTTGGTATATTCTGCAAGGGACATATTTCTTGACCATTCTTTTACAATGCGATTTTGTCTCTCACCATATTCTTCATACACCTTCTCATTGTCCATCTCAATTTCAGTTAGTCTGTTTTTTACAATGACGGGAGCGAGCTGAGCATTTGAATTGTCCTTTGTGACATGATCGTATGTGATTGATTCTTGCTCACTGTCATCATGGCTCCCTGTTGAATAATGGTCACTTTTTTCATCAGGTAATGTTGTTGTTGATTCTCTACTTTTCCAGGCTATTTGAATGGATAAAGTGACCCTTGTTTAATCTTGTTGCTAGGAGTTATATGGCGGATATGCATTTCATAACAGTTGTTTGATCCCTGTTGTTTAGAAAGCAAATTCATCAACCTGTTGTTCTCATCCAGCAGTCTCTCTTTATCCTTTATTTCACTTTGTAGTTGTAAGTGAAAATAGTCTCTCAAGTGGCACATTTGAAGCAGGATTTACTAAATTCTGTGCAATGGTAACCAGCTTGTCGTGACTTCTTCTGTGTGCAGACCACCAATGTAGAGGGCATTGTTCAAGGCTTATGTTGGGCTCTGCTCTGTATCTAGCACTGATGTATTCCACTGATGTTTCATCATCTGACTCAATATCAGAGCCCATGAAGAGGAGACCAAATTTCTTCTTCTTTGGCTCTGATCCAGCATCTGAGTAGCATGCAGGTAGGGTTTCTCCTCTTTTAGCATCTTGTTTAATGTTTCCCAAACTTCACCTCTTTCTGTTTTAGGAATGAATTTCAAGTGCAGGTAACACAACAGAACAGGAAACGTATTTTCCACCCCAAGATGACATATCTTGACATATCTGAATAATAAACACACAAAAAGCCTCATACATTAATTATTTCTGTATTTTAGTTATTCTGATGTGTATCATACTGTCATAATATTACGACATATTTCTCTAAATATCCTCCTTTATTCTTGTATAAATGTTACAAACTTGGAACAATGACGATAGACACCACAGCTCTATCTAATGATCAGTAGCATGAGCCGCTGCTGGAGCGCAACTTGAGTACTATTTTTCATTATTGAGGTAAGTTTTTTATCTTTACCCACAGTTTCATTTGCTGTTTGGAATGGAAAATGAAAATGTTTTAAGAAATGCTGTACATTTAGTTTTAAGAGGATACAGCTGACTAGTTGCTAACTAGCAGTTAATTTTAAAATTAAATTCACCAACAATTAAATTAGATGTACATAATAGCTGTACTTCTTTGGGTAAAAATTGATTTTTTTAAAAATTGCTAAATTTGGCACTCAGTTCAATGTTAATATATATATATATATATATATATATATATATATATATATATATATATATATATATATATATATATATATTTTACACATTGAACACATTGCTAAATTTGGCACTCAGTTCAATGTTAATATAATATATATATATATATATATATATATATATATATATATATATATATATATATATATATATATATATATATATTTTACACATTGAACTGAGTGCCAAATTTAGCAATTTTTAAAAAAATCAATTTTATTCACTAGCACATTAGACACTGTTGCCCCCAGAAGATTAAAGAAAGTTAGAGACAAAACACCTGCACCATGGTATAATAGTCATATTCACACCCTCAAGAGAGAAACCCATTACCTAGAGCGAAAGTGGAGAAAAACAAATTTAGAGGTTTTTTGAATTGCATATAAAGACAACTTGTCCAGCTATAGACTGGCTCTAAAAGCTGCTAGGGCTGAGCACCTAAACAAACTCATACAAAATAACCAGAACAATCCCAGGTTTTTATTTAGCAGGTTTTTATTTATGACCAGGTTTTTATTTATTTTATTTAGTTTCAGTCAGGTTTCAGGCCCCATCATAGCACATAAACTGCACTTGTTACAGTTACAAATGACTTGTTCTTAGCTTCGGACCAAGACTGTATGTCATTATTAGTTCTACTTGACCTTAGTGCTGCATTCGACACGATAGATCACAACATTCTTCTAGATCACTTAAAAATTACGCAGGTATTCAGGGACAGGCTTTAAGTTGGTTTAGATCCTACCTGTCTGATCGATACCATTTTGTAGATTTAAATGGTGAATCCCCCAGTTTATTGGCAGTTAATTATGGGGTCCCTCAAGGATCAGTTCTAGGACCTCTGCTTTTCTCAATATACATTCTTCCCTTAGGGAACATCATTAGAAGGCATGGGATTAGTTTCCATTGTTATACTGACGATACAGACATATATCTCATCAAAACCAGATGAAATAGTTAAAGTTTCTAAAATAACAGTGCTAACGAGATAAAGAGATAAAAGATTGGATGAGCTGTAACTTTCTGTTGTTAAACTCTGATAAGAAAGAACTACTATCTATCTTAGAATTGATTACAAACTGCTGCTACTTACGTACAAGGCTCTTAATGGTTTAGCTCCCATGTATCTAACTAGTTTTCTAACACGTTACAGTCTTTCACGCTCTCTGAAATCACAAAACTCAGGACTTCTGGTAGTTCACAGAATAACTGTCTACTAAAGGTGGTAGAACATTTTCATATTTAGCTCCCATACTTTGGAATAGTCTTCCTGATGGTGCTCGGGCTTCAGGCACACTTTCCCAGTTTAAATGTAGATTAAAAACTCATCACTTTAGTCAGGTGTACACATAATACATTCCATAATATTGTGCACTATTACATCTGACCAAATGCACATTATCATCTAGTGCTTGTTAATATTATGAACAGCATCTATGCTAATTCCTCTCCACTGTTTCTCTCTATCTATCCATCCCGAGGCATCCAGAAATTGTTCCATCTCCGAATGTCTTCCGTGACTTGGAGATTTTGGACCTTCACTGAGATGAGGCCAACCATGTGAGGATCCTGAGGCATCTAGAGATTTACCAGCTCCAGTTGTACTCTTCTTCATGAAATATTCAGACGTTCTAAGAGGAGATGCCAATTGAATTGATTGCTCATCCTGCTCTTGTCCTGAGGATCTTGTTTGTACGTTGCTTTCTGCCCACTGTTTGCAAAGACTGTTAGTCTCTTCTGGCATCCTGCAAATGGGTCCCTTCTTGTCTGTCACTTTAAATGTATATAAATACTAGATCGATAAATACACCCACATTATAGTACTTCTGGGTCATTACACTGTACGTCACACACACACACACACACACACACACACACAAACACACACACAGATGTTTGAATAATATTTTTTGAAAGAGAACAATTTATTGTAAAAGTAAGTCAATGTATTTTAGACCATCATCAGCATTTCAGTCATTATCTTTGCTCTATTAAATTTTTAAACATGAACTTGCTCTTTAAATGAAACTCTTTGCTCTTTACATCAGATGGTCAATTTGTTGAGTAGGTGTGTTGTAATAATGTAGGGAGTTTTGACACCTCAGGGTTTATTTATATAATATAGAAGTACAATTATGTAGATATTTAATTGATGATGTGTTTTGTGGATTATGCATTAGATGCATTAGAAATCTGTTAAATTGTGTAAAAATTGACAACAATGTACAAAACACAAGGCAAACCAAAGACAGATACAAACCTTAATGCTTATTTATGTGAATTTCAAATCTGATTATCCAATGACTGAACTGATCTTCTGGTAATAGTCTTGACTTTTACAACAACACTTTCTTATAATTGACCAATTCCAGTGTTGTGGATGTGACATTTGCAGTCAAAACCTGAAATGTAAATGATCAGAGAATGTATTTATTATCATTGAATCGATTGTTAATAGTTTGTTATACCGTCTGATGATAGAATCCACACAACTGATATCAGTCTGTTCTTTAATTTTAGATCTCTGTTTAAAATCATGGCTGGGTGACAGTTTCATATTAGTGTTGGTGCACAACTCATATGTGGGGAATAACCGTGTCAGTTTCCGTAAAACTTCTATTGCAGCCCATAAATGCAGTAAAATACAGACCTCAGTAGAAAACTGGGTTTTGTTCTTAATTTAAGAGCTTTATTTTTTATTCATAAGATTAACATTTACATAGAATTCCTCACTTATATTTTAGGATTTATTTAATCAGTAACTGTAACTAAAGTAAAATAATCGAATGTGCTCCATAAATATAGAAAACAGTGTTACACGTATTATTAAGCAATACATACTTGGTTCTCTTCTCCAATCAGTAGTAATGTCTCCTACTGTGTATTTTTGGGTTACATTAATACACAGAGGCATTGTGATCTGAGTCCTTACTCAGTTTCTTCACCAGATTTTAATGACTTTTCCTTCAACAGTCAGCAGCGATGTGCACAATCTGATCAAGTGCCTTGAGAATCAGAAGATCCATGTCATCATCTGTGTCTATCTCCTCATGGTAGTTCTTCACAGGGAAAATGTGATTCATAGGAATCCCCAGTGTATTACTACACTCTTCCATCTGTAAAAATTCAAACACAGGTAGAGGTAAGATTGATAATGTAAGGGTGAACAGAGTAAGATAGATGTTCAGTTTCTCACTAATTATGCCAGACATGGACATAGTCATAGTTGAGGTATGTGCACTTAGGGAGGAACTAATACTGAGGAATCAGACCCGATATTAAACTATGGACTTGCATGCATGACGGAATTTGCTGAAGTGTCAGATGTCAGATGTGTGCAGTTCTGAGCAGGAAATGTAAAATCCAGGTTTTATTACAGGACATTAGCTTCCCAGACCACATATGAAGGGGTGAAGACTAGACTATTCACATGTACAAAGATGGTAAGGACATGTGTCACTAAGGACTGTAATTGTCTGTAATTACAGTCAGTGTCGGTTCTTCTGAGGCAGATTAATAGTTATGTTTTTAGCTTTTTTAGGTGGTGAAAAATTAAGAAAACTGCTGAAAGTGTTAAAGTATTTATTTTAAATTATTAAAAAAGATGTGTATACAGTTTGCACCACCCATATAACCGAATTATTACCTTCTCCTTGATCGTCTTGCTGGTGTAGATCTTCCTTAAGTCCTGTTTAACCAGTGGACATGCTAAATCTGGTCTTGTCATGATGATTACTTGAGGTATATCTGGATGATATGCAAAATCATTTAAAAACAATCCCTACAGTATGAACAACATTCTATACAAACTAATTAGTCAGTAATGTAAAAGTTAATTAAAGGTAGATTTAACTTGCTTTTAATTGATGGAACATTATTACTATTACTGGGTTAAAGGTCTGTATTTCTTCCCTGAGATTTTCAAAGGAAAGATTATCGTCTGTAATAATCATTCTTACCCCGTTCAGTAGCAGCCTGACGGATTTTTTTCAGCTTATCAATGACCCCATTCTTCATAATTGATATTTTGTCTGCATCAACAATGTTGACCAGGCATGTGGTTTGATCCTCCACACTTGGGTTGCTTCTGTGGTGAACATCAGTCACAGGTGTATCCTCAAGCTGAATGTGAACAGGAAAGAATATATATATATATATATATATATATATATATATATATATATATATATATATATATATATATATATATATATATATTCTTTCCTGTTCATATGTGGTATATATATATATATATATATATATATATATATATATATATATATATATATATATATATATAATTCACATGTTAATATGTCATTCTTTGACTGCATGAACAATTTACTTACCTTGTGTCCTTCATGAAGTAACTCGTCTCTGGCTCTGATGATGTCGTCTGCTTTCGCACCAGACTCTCTGTCCTCAAGTCCCATGATATCATTAAAAACAAAAGGCAAACTGGAGCCATCCTCTGCTTCAATATAATGAGTTTTGTACTGTAAGACAAATTCAGATGTATCATTTACTTTGTGTTCCTTTAATTTCCTGTTGTCTGTTTTTTTTTTTTTTTGATGCTGGTATCTCATTAAAAATCTAATTGTACCTGAAGTAGTATTTAAACTTTTGAAAATGCTTACGATTTTTGTGAAACTGGCACCTCCTGTCCTTTCAACAAGAGCCTCAGAGGTGATTCGTCCTTGGAAAGCATTATTGACTGAGTTTATAAAACTGGACTTTCCTGCTCCGACTTCACCAACAACCAGAATCCTGACAAACTGAGCACTTGTTCTCTTGAGCTTGAATGTCCTCAGTTTCTGTTCAATTTTGTCCTTTTCTCTATTAAAATCATAAAGTTACAAACATTCCCTTAAATAAATGATATAAAACATGACACTGAGCATGCAGAGAAGTTTCTGTACTAATGTAAAGTGTAATATGAACTACAGAGGCTGTTCATTCATTACATAACCCAAGGAGAGTAAAGCAAATTATTGTGTTTATTTCTTATTCATCTGTCTACAGGATAAAGTAAGTAAGAAACATTGTTTAATAAACGGTATCAAATAAAGAAAATCAATCCTTTAGGTTTCAGAGCAAATGTATGTTGTAACAGGTTCTGTTCAGAAGTGAGGATACATATTAATTACAGTTTTGGGGTAGAATTAACACTATGGGAACATGAAAGAAGGAAAACAGTCAGAGAACAGTCTCGCTCAAGGCAATTAAAGAAACTTACCCCCAAGGCATTTCCCCCCCTGGTTGATCAAATTCTGAAGAACAGACAACCAAATTCAGCGTTTACACAAACAGTGCAGTCGAACGTATGTGTTCAGTATTCAGAATGTCTACAGTCTTCTGGTTCTGCAGTAAACCTAATGTGATTTTTCTGTCTCAATCACTTCAATCAGTCACAATGGAATATTCAATTGTCGTGAATTTAAAACACAAAACATGAATTTTAATGTAACATTTTGTGATTACAGGTTTACTAAAAAAGTGAAGTGATGTACAGCTAAGTACGGTGACCCATACACAGAATTCGACCCCTACTTAGAATTCAGGGTTCGGTGCCTTGCTCAGGGGCACCTCAGTCATGGTATTGCCGGCCCGAGATTCAAACCCACAACCTTAGGGTTAGGAGTCAAACTCTCTAACCATTAGGCCATGAATTAAATGGTCAGAAAAAAATTGAAGAAAAAAAAAAAGTTTACCTGAAAATATTATGTTTCTCAACAAAACATGATTTATTTTATTTTATTATATTATTAAATTAATTGCTTACTAAATTAAAGAAGTTTATTAAATGATGCAGAATGTGATCAACTCACATATTAATGTAAACTGAGTACGGTGTGAAATCTCAGATGGATGTTGGTGCTGATGGGAATTATAACTATTGTATAAAACAATCATGTTAGAAAAGTGCAGCAGTAATTCAGTAAGTTTTATTTCAGTTTGTCAGTCTGATAACACCCTCGTCAGCTCCCCACCGGAACACCAACCTCCGGTGTCGTGAGGTTACTTTCAGTTTCGACTTCCGGTTACACCACCATAAAGAGCATAAAGCCGCGACGTATCGTCCAGATTGTTGCATACCGAGTTGTGCTTTTATTTCTACAGTTTTTTCACACTGTGACCTGTTATTCTGTCTTTTTGGATTAATGTCGCTGTTCAGTCTTAAGGCTCGCTCACACAGGGACGATTACAGCAGACGTTTAACGCCTAGTGACTAAACAATGGGCACCAACGTGAGCGCGCACACCGACGTGTAGAAACTGGCCGATTAATGAGATTGGAGCTTTAGTTCACGTGTCTGGAGTTGCTGAAGTTACAGTAAAACACGACTTGGTGGCGCTCAAACACAAAACGGTCTTGTTGAGCACACTTTGATACCATGACGAAGATGCATCGAGGCAAGATTAATGTAGAGCTGTTAGTTTCATTGCTTTCTGAAAACAAAGAGCTTTATAACAAACACGACAGCGAATTGTCACAGGGAGTGAATTTGCAGCATCACTCGGCTCATCGCCAGTGAAATCCGCATGGGTGTGACCGTTAAAAAACTCGACAATCGTCCCGGTGTGTACGAGCCTTTAGCCCTTGTCTGTTTTGATTGCTCCGTTGCTAGTTATTCCTGTTACCGAACGTTCTGCTTGTTTTTTTTTTTTTTGTCCTCTCTGTTTGCCTGTCGGTTTGGATTTGTTTTGCTGTGGACTTTATTAAACTGTGTTTAGTTTCTGCAAACTGATCCCGCCGACTTCTCATTACAGTCAGACTGCTGCTGGACTCGTATTGCAGTATTGCACAATGAAATGGGCCAGAATCACATCTAACTGAGACCTACACCTGTAGACACTGAAATATCCTGAAAACATTGTATTAAAAACTACAGAATATAGAAACCGTGAACACATTGTACATCTAGTTACATCTGAGTTCTGAGCAAATTCTGTCTTACCTTCTTGTTACGTCTGTAAAACTCATCAGTGTAATTTGATAAATGATCTACTGCATGCACACGATTAGAAAAGCTGCTTTAAACTGAAATTTCTGCTTTAAATTGAATTCTCAAAGCTTAAAAGTAGGAACGTATTTCCCATTCTGTATATTGTTTCCACTTAGTCACTGTGAATCACACTGGCTCCAATAATGCCAAGAAACTTCTGTACGAATGTCTGAAAATAATTTTTAAATTTGTCTTACCGAGTTTGGGAGGTGGAGGTGAAGCTGATTGTTCTTTTCCCATTTTATCCAATTAATTCTGTTAAAAGTCATGATGGAAAAATTAAAAATGAACTTGAAATTCTGGATTGTTAAAAATTAACTAAACAGAAGAGCAGTGAATGTTTTTTATTTCCTTGTTCTACACATATATACATCTCTACTTAAATTATAAATCCAAGAGCTCCCATTGTTATAGAATTCATTATTGGGCTGTAAATGTAACTTTAAACAAAAAGACCTGCTTCAGAAAAAAAACATGGAGAGGCAGAAGCAAGAAAGTGACAGAAAAACAGAGAGTGCTGAATTAATTCTAGTTATATTAGGTTAGATCAGATCAGATCAGATTAGATTCCACTTTATTTCCATTGTCTATAACCAGTATACAAAGACAATGAAATGCAGTTAGAATCTAACCATAAGCTCATAATTTTCTAATGGTATAAATGGTAAGTTGTATAAATTCTAAGAGTTAATATCACTATATTTCTTTCCAAGTTGCAAAATCATGATAGATACAAACACATACACACTTAAAGACTAGTTGACATAATTAAAGATCAAAATGTTCATGTAAAGATCAGATAACAATAAAACAAGAACCCTAATATACTCACGGTTTATGGCTACTCAGATCTACTGCAGCTCTCCGCAGTGCCTGTTACAGTATATACTATAGCATCAGTTGGGGCAGCCTCCTCCTCCTCCTCCTCCTCCTCCTGGGCTATTCTCATTCTAGATTCTTTCAAATGGAGGCATTTCTGGGAAATGGAAAGTGAAAATAAATTCACATGCTGATCAAAGAAAATCAGTGGAAGTTTGGTGAAATTATTAAGTTACAATTAAGTTACTATTATTAACACTATTATGATGTTTCAGTATCTCCAGAATACTTTACCTTCTCTGTATATTGTGGAGTTTATATAGCCACACGCACACACACACACACACACACACACACACACACACACACACACACACACACACACACACACACACACACACCTGACACCTGACTGAAGTGATTAAATCCTTAGAACGCACTGTCACTTCTATAAATATGAAATAATCATCTCCTTACAGAAAACATCACCATAGGAACAATTCTACACGTTCATTACAAATTCAGTTGAACTCCAGTGTGGGTTTTGTGAATATTCTAGTTAATAACATATTATAACAGGTGTTTTGATGTGAACCTGGGTTGTGGCTTGTAGTAGGACCTACAGGTACAGAAAATGTAACATCACTTACACGTGTTGACATTATCTTTGCTCTGTTAAAACATGAATTTATTCTTTACATGAAACTCCTTATGCTTTACATCAGTTGTGCAGTTTCTTTACTAGTTGTATTATATTAATGTAGAGAGTTGTAACACCTCAGATCGTTTATTGTTGTAATATAGGATTTAATATTAAGTTGTTATAGAATGTGAAATCAGTGAAGACTGGCCACCAGGCAGCACATATAAATGCACAAAACCTCCAACACTATTTTGGCAAGTGTTTCAATTCCTAGCTTGTCCAGACTCATTCTTACTTTTATGAGTATATAAAATTTCAAGCGACACTGTATATTGTGACGCAGCAAAAATACCGCTCCTCACACCCAAAAAGCTAAAGACGGAGAGAAAAATCGGCGGGTCAGCACGACGGACAGTGCTGCTGACAGTTAAGCTTCAGCACCAGACGCAGCAAGGCGGTGCAGCTGAATTCCTGACGACAGCAGGAACGCTGCTGTGGCACTCACCCTCTGGCTAGGAGACACAGTGGAGAGCCAGGCTCAGCAGTTACAGGAGGTAAGACAGATTAGAATTAGGTTATTAATGTGCTGTCTTTGCCTCTCTCTTTTACACACACACACACACACACACACACACACACACACACACACACACACACACACACACACACACACACACACACACACACACACACACACACATTCATGTGTGAGAATGTAGATCTACATGTTTAAGTAGAGCTAGGGTAGTAGAGTAGTAGAGTAGGATTGCTGTTTCACCAAATATTTTTTTTGTGAAAAAAGTTTAAGGCAGAACTGAACAGAAGAAATGCTCTGACTGCTGTGACTGCAGCTGGTGATGAATGGAACAGACACCTTTTTTCCCACTAGGATACTTGAAGGGCCGGAACAAATTACCTTGTGGGACAGAACCATCCCGTTGGCCGCCAAGCTTCTTTGATTGTTTTGGGTTGTTAGCTTACTGGGCTGCATTTTGGTCTTGAATTCTCCAGCCTTAGGGTCAAGCCCAGTCTGGCATAACCCTTTTATCTCTTCTTATCAGTGGCCAATAAATTTAGTCCAATGTACAAAACAAATAACTACAGTATAAACACAAGCAAGGTATGATTAAAGTCGAGGAAGTGAGCTTAAATAAAATAAAAAAAAAATATCTACATTACACAGATTATAGGTAAGATTATTTATGTCTCTCTGTTATTGCTCTTTATCCATAGATGCTGTGATCTTTGATGTATTGTACAAACAATTTTTTGCCGTTTCATTTTTTTTTCACTATGTTGACCCTTCTCATGAGTGTAGAAGTAAAAACTCTAGGTTTTTATAGATTTCAAGCTCATCATCGGCAAGATTCACAATGTCAAAACATCTATGTCATCATTCGTGTCGGTCTCCTCGTGGTAATTCTTCACTTGGAAGATGTGGCCCTTTGAAATACCCAGCATAAAATACCCAAAGGTATAAAAACCCCAAAAGTATCAAAACATTTATCTAAAAGAAATTAATAAATAAGAAAAAAATAGTACATGGGTTGGCACTCCGTCCAGGGTGTATCCTGCCCTGATGCCCTATGACGCCTGAGATAGGCACAGGCTCCCCGTGACCCGAGGTAGTTCGGATAAGCGGTAGTGAGTGAGAACATGAGAAAAAAACTAACCAGACACCATGTCAAATTATTTTGACAGATTTTATCTGATAGTATTTTACTGGAAATATTATTACTTGTAAATATTATTATTACTTTATATTCATATTTGCAAAAAGTTAACTGAACTTGGAATCTCCAATATAGCTAAGAGGCAGTGCTGCTGTGAGTTAATCAGCTGTCCACAAGGCGCACCAATCCAGCACGACTTCCGTAATTTCCCTCCTTTAAATCCTCGCCTTCGAGCGCATCTACGCATCGCCGCTGCTGCGATCAAACACCCTCCTCCGTCCCCGACTCCTCCAGCCAGAACTTGTCGCCAGCGGCGATTAAATTCTTGACGTAAAAAAAATTCGCACCTCGCGCAATTTCGGTTCAAATTCTGAGCTGTAATGGGAAGGGGGGTCTATTCACGCCCCAGCGCTGCCTCCCCGCCACGTCTATGCATGCGCACGGACAGGCGCGTGGGAAAATTCTCCCAGAACAGAACCATTCCGCCAACACTAACTGTATGCTCGCTAACCTTCATTTACGAAGTGGTCCTGACTGAAATTACGTCCTGTGTGGATTTTGTCTGTGTATGACACACACACACACACACACACACAAACACACACACACACACACACACACACACACACACACACACACACACACACACACACACACACACACACACACACACACACAGGCTTAATTTATATAATATAGACATTTATAATCATGTACATGTTTAAATCAGACATGTCTAATATTACATCTGTGTTTTTAGATGTTGTGTTTTGTGGAGTGAAAAGGATATTAAACATTAGAAATCTGTTAAATTGTGTAAATAATGACAACAATGTACAAAACACAAGGTAAACCAAAGACAGATACAAACCTTAATGCTTATTTATCTGATTTTCAAATCTGATTATCCAGTGACTGAACTGATCTGTCTGCATGACTGAGACTGACATGACTCTTTCTTCCCTTCCTGATGCTAAGTCTTTTTCCTCACTACCCTTAGACTCAGCCACAGATACTTTCCTCTCATCTCTTTCCTCAACTATGGACTTCCTCTGCCCTATGTTCACTAAACCCAAGAAAACTTCTTGTTCTGCTTCTTGGCTTTCAGATGTGCTGCGCAACAATCGAAGAGCGCTAAGATCATCAGAGAGAAAGTGGAAGAAATCACAACTTGATGCAGATCTTGATTTTTACAGAACACTTCTTGTCAAGTTCTCCTCAGATGTGACTTCTGCCAAGACTTCCTTCTACAAGGAAAAGCTTGAAGCTTCCTCACATGACCCTCGGAAATTCCACAACATCATCTCTTCTCTGTTCAACCCCCTGACTCCACCTTCTTCATCCTCCCTGACTGCAGAAGACTTTGCTTCTTTCTAGCAGGAGAAGATTGAGGAAATCTGCCGGACCTTCACTTCAGCCCCGACTGCACTTACATCTCAGAGTATGCATTCCCCTACACCTTCGTTGTCACATTTTTCAACTGTGGCAGCAGAAGAGATTTTACAACTCATCCAGTCCTGCAATCCTACCACCTGCCCATTGGATCCACTCCCTACCACTATGCTCCAGACCATCTCACAAGACCTCTTGCCCTTCATTTCCACTATCGTCAATAGATCCATAGCATCTGGTCAGGTACCAAATACTTTCAAGAGAGCAAGGGTTATTCCTATCCTAAAGAAACTTGCTCTGGATCCATCAGACATCAGTAACTACAGACCGGTATCACTTCTCTCATTTCTTTCAAAAATTCTTGAATGCATTGTTTATAATCAACTGTCTGTCTATCTCTCACAGAACAACCTCCAAGATCCCAAACAGTCTGGCTTTAAAGCAGCTCACTCTACAGAGACAGCCCTTTTGGATGTCTCTGAGAAGCTACATACTGCTAGATCAGCCAAACTATCATCCGTCCTTATCCTCCTTGACCTTTCAGCAGCGTTTGATACGGTCAACCACAAGACTCTCTTATCCTCCCTCAAGAGTCTTGGGATTTGCGGATCAGCTTGGGAATGGTTTGCCTCCTACCTGGAAGGACGCTCATATCAAGTAACATGGAGGGGAGTGACGTCTGCTCCACGCAGACTCTCCACTGGCATCCCACAGGGCTCAGTACTTGGTCCTCTTCTTTTCTCCTTGTATACTCACTCTCTTGGTGAAGTTATTTCCTCACATGGGTTCTCTTACCACTGCTATGCTGATGATACACAACTTATCTTATCTTTCCCACCCTCAGATGCCACAGCTTCTGACCGGATCTCAGCATGTCTGGCAGAAATTTCATCATGGATGACTGCTCATCAGTTAAAGCTCAATCCTAGCAAAACTGAACTGTTGTTCATCCCAGGTGATTCATCCCCATGTCACGATCTTGCTATATCCTTGCACAACGATCTGATCTCCCCTTCAGCCACAGCTCGCAACCTTGGGGTAACCATGGACAATCAACTGTCCTTTTCCTCTCATGTTGCAAATGTGATTCGCTCATGTCGGTTTCTTCTCTACAACATTAGAAGGATTCGGCCATTTTTGTCCACACAGGCTGCCCAGGTACTTGTTCAGTCTCTTGTCATTTCTAGACTGGATTACTGCAATGCACTGCTGGCAGGTCTACCTATGAACGCAATCCGTCCTCTGCAAATGATCCAAAATGCAGCTGCCCGGCTTGTTTTCAACCTGCCAAAGTTCTCGCATACCACCCCGCTGCTGCGATCCCTCCACTGGCTTCCGGTAGCTGCACGCATCCGGTTCAAAACACTGATGCTGGCCTACAAAGCCAAAAATGGACCAGCTCCCTCTTACCTCAAAGCCCTCATCATTCCTCGCACTGCACCCCGTAACCTCCGATCTACCAGCACTGCTCGACTGGTTCCACCATCTCTCAGGGTAAGAGGCAAGTATACTACAAGACTCTTCTCTGTACTGGCACCAAGGTGGTGGAATGAACTTCCCATAGAGGTCCGGACAGCCGAGTCACTGGCTATTTTCAAGCGGCAGTTGAAGACCTACTTATTCAGGAAGCACTTCAACTAGCACTTCTTTCCTTATCCTTTGCATTTAAAAAAAAAAAAAAAAAAACTTTGACACTTTTTCATTGTAACTTTGAACAAATGTTTTAAACTCATGGTATCTTAAGTATGTAACCTAGTGAACCAGCATTAATGTATTCAGTGTTGAGATTTAAGCACTTATGTACGTCGCTCTGGATAAGGGCGTCTGCCAAATGCTGTAAATGTAAATGTAAATGTAAATGTCAGATGTTCTGGTAATAGTCTTAACTTCACAACAAAACTTTCTCCAATTCCAGTGTTGTGGATGTGACATATGCAAAAAACCTGAAATGTAAATGATCAGAGAATTTATTTATTTATCATTGACCTGTTTGTTAATAATTTGCTAAACCCTCTGATGATAGAATCCACACATCTGATATCAGTCTGTTCTTTAATTTTAGATCTCTGTTTAAAATCATGACATTATGGCTGGTTAACTGTTTCATATTAGTGTTGGTGCACAACTCATATGTGGGGAATAACCGTGTCAGTTTCCTTAAAACTTCTATTGAAGCACATAAATGCAGTAAAATACAGACCTCAGTAAACAACTTAGAAAGGGTTTTGTTCTTTAGGTAAGCTTTATTTTTTATTAATAAGATTAACATTTACATAGAATTCCTCACTTACATTTTAGGGTTTGTTTAATCAGTAACTGTAACTAAAGTAAAATAATCTAATGTGCTCCATAAATACAGAAAACAATGTTACACTTATTTTAGAAACACACACTTGTTTCTCTTCTCCATGTCAGATGTTCTGGTAATTTTAGCAATACAGTACATATTTATTTCTCTTCTCCAATCAGCATTAATCATGTATCCTACTCTGTATTTTAAATGTTGTGTAAATCACTTTGGGTTACATTTATACACAGAGGCTTTGTGATCCGAGTCCCTACTCAGTTTCTTCACCACATTTAGGTGATTTTTCCTTCAACAAGTCAGCAGCATTTTGCACAATCTGATCAAGTGCCTTGAGAATCAGAAGATCCATGTCATCATCTGTGTCTATCTCCTCATGGTAGTTCTTCACAGGGAAAATGTAATTCATAGGAATCCCCAGCGTATTACTACACACTTCCATCTGTAAAAATTCAAACACAGGTAGAGGTAAGATTGATAATGTAAGAGTGAACAGAGTAAGATAGATGTTCAGTTTCTCACTAGTTATGCCAGACATGGACATAGTCATAGAAACTAATTCTGAGGAATCAGACCTGATATTAAACTATGGACTTACATGCATGGTGGAGTTTGCTGTCAGACGTCAGATGTGTGCAGTTCTGAGCATGAAATTGAATCCAGGTTTTATTACAGGACATTAGCTTTTCAGACCACATATGAAGATGTGAAGACTAGACTATTCACATGTACAAAGATGGTAAGGACACGTGTCCCTAAGGACGGTAATTGTCTGTAATTACTGTCAGTGTGTAATTATTAAAAAAATACAAGATATTCAGGAATCAACGGGGAAATCGCATGGCGGCGGGACGTGTTTTTACATCAGTGAAAGGTGGTGTTCTGATGTAACTGTGTTAAAGAAGATGTGCTGTCCAGATCTTGAAACACTCTTCATTAACTGCAAACCGTTCTATTCGCCGCCGGAGTTTTGTTCGTTCATTCTGGTGAGTGTTTACATTCCACCGCAAGCGCACGTGAGCTCGGCCTTACAGACACTCGCTGATCACAGAGAGTGAGCAACAACACCCGGACTCTGTAGTAATAATTCTTGGGGACTTCCATAAAGCGATACTCTCATGTGAATTGCCTAAATACAGACAGCATGTTACATGTCCCACCAGAGACAGTAATACACTGGATCACTGTTATACTGGAATAAAGGATGCATATCACTCTGTCCCACGGGCAGCTCTAGGACTCTCTGATCACTGCTTAGTTCATCTGATACCGACCTACAGGCAGAAGCTAAAAACAGCTAAACCTGTATTAAGGACTGTAAGAAGATGGACTAAGGAAGCAGAGCAGGATCTACAAGCCTGTTTCGATCTCACGGATTGGACTGTTTTTGAAGCTGCTGCCTCCGACCTGGACGAGCTCACAGAGACTGTAACATCATACATCAGTTTTTGTGAGGATTTGTGTATTCCTACCAGAACTCACTTAACCTACAACAATAACAAGCCATGGTTCACTGCGAAACTCAGCCAGCTCCGTCAGGCCAAAGTGGATGCTCACAGAACTGGGGATAGAGTCTTGTACAAACAGGCCAAATACACACTGGAAAAGGAGATCAGAGTGGCAAAGAGGAATTATTCCGAAAAATTACGGATTCAGTTTTCCTCCAATGACTCAGCTTCAGTGTGGAAAGGTCTGAAAGCCATCACCAACTACACGACACCACCCCCCAGCACTGTGGTGAATCAACAACTGGCAGATGACCTGAATGAGTTCTACTGTAGGTTTGAAAAAGCCCAATTCTCACCTTCTGTAACCCCCGAATCAGTCACACCTTCAATCCAGTTCAGTGAAGATGATGTGTGTCAGGTCTTCAGGAAGACCAAGAGAAGAAAGGCTCCAGGCCCAGACAGCGTTTCACCAGCCTGTCTGAAAGCCTGTGCTGATCAGCTGGCCCCCATTTTCAACATGTCACCGGAGCTGTGTGAAGTACCCTCATGCTTAAAAAGCTCCACCATCATCCCCGTCCCAAAGAAACCCAAAATCACCGGACTTAATGACTACAGACCTGTGGCTCTAACATATGTGGTCATGAAATCATTTGAAAGACTGGTCCTGGCTTATCTGAAGGATCCTTACTGAACCCCCTGCAGTTTGCCTACAGATCAAACAGGTCTGTGAATGATGCAGTCAATATGGGACTGCATTATGTTCTGCAGCATCTAGACAGACCAGGGACTTATGTAAGGATCCTGTTTGTGGACTTCAGCTCTGCCTTTAACACCATCATCCCATCACTCCTACAACCCAAATTAACCCAGCTCTCCATGCCCTCCTCTGTCTGTCAGTGGATCACCAGCTTTCTGACAGACAGGCAGCAGCTAGTGCGACTGGGTAAACTCAAATCTAGCACCCGCACCGTCAGCACTGGCGCCCCCCAGGGCTGTGTTCTCTCCCCACTACTCTTCTCCCTGTACACGAATGACTGCACCTGTAATGACCCATCTGTCAAGATCCTGAAGTTTGCAGATGACACCACACAGATCGGCCTCATCCGGGACGGTGACGAGTCTGCTTACAGACTGGAGGTTGAGCGGCTGGCTGTCTGGTGCAGCCTTAACAACCTGGAGCTGAACACGCTCAAGACAGCGGAGTTGATAGTGGACTTCAGGAGAAACCCCCCTGCTCTTCCCCCACTCACCATCATGGACAGCATTGTCACAGCAGTGGAGTAACTCAGATTCCTGGGAACCACAATCTCCCAGGACCCGAAGTGGGACATTCACATTGACTCCATTGTGAAAAAGGCTCAGCAGAGGTTGTACTTCCTTCGTCAGCTGAAGAAGTTCAACCTGCCACAGGATCTGCTGAAACAGTTTTACACTGCCATGATCGAATCCATCCTCTGCACCTCGGTAACTGTTTGGTTCAGCTCAGCCACCAAATTCAATCTCAGAAGACTACAGACGGTAGTCCGGACTGCTGAGCGAATCATTGGCACAACGCTCCCCACTCTCCAAGACCTGTACTCCTCCAGAGTGAGCAAAAGAGCAAAGAAAATCACTCTGGACCCCTCACATCCAGCACACTCACTCTTTGAACTGTTGCCATCTGGTCGGCGCTACAGAGCCCTGAGCTACAGAACGACCAGACATAGGAACAGTTTCTTCCCTCAAGCAATCCATCTGATGAACAATTAACACCATGGAACACACAACACATAATATTTGCACTATGTATACCTCAATTGCACATTTCATACTTGCACTCTGTACATACATGCATACATATTGTCTGTACTGCTTACTCTTCAACTGCACATTTCACAATTGCACATGTGTACATACAAATTGTATATATTGTATACTTATTTGCATATGTATATTTCATATGTTTTTTTAAACTGCACATTTCACATCTGTAAATGTGTACATTCAATCTCTTCCATACTGCATATGACATCCTGTTACACTGTGGAGATTATGTCACTAAAACAAATTCCTCGCATGTGTAAACATAGCTGGCAATAAAGCTGATTCTGATTCTGATTCTGATGATTACCTTCTCCTTGATCTTCTTGCTGGTGTAGATCTTCCTTAAGTCCTGTTTAACCAGTGGACATGCTAAATCTGATCTTGTCATGATGATTACTTGAGGTATATCTGGATGATATGATAAATCATTTACAAACAATCCCTACAGTATGAACAACATTCTATACAAACTAATTAGTCAGTATTGTAAAAGTTGATTAAAGGTAGATTTAACTTGCTTTTACTTGATGGAACATGTAGTAATCATTCTTACTCCGTTTGGTAGCAGACTGACGAATTTTTTTCAGCTTATCAATGACCCCATTCTTCATAATTGATATTTTGTCTGCAGCAACAATGTTGACCAGGCATGCGGTTTGATGCTCGACACTTGGGTTGCTTCTGTAGTCAGCGTCTGTCATACATGTATCCTCAAACTGAATGTGAACAGGGAAGAATATATCGAGATAGATAGATAGATAGATAGATAGATAGATAGATAGATAGATAGATAGATAGATAGATAGATAGATAGATAGATAGATAGATAGATAGATAGAATTCACACATTAATATGAAACTGTTTGCATGAACACTTTACTTACATTGTGTCCTTCATGAAGTAACCCGTCTATGGCTTTGATGATGTCATCTGCATTTGCACCAGATAATTTGTCCTCAAATCCCATTATATCATTAAAGACAAAAGGCAAATTGGAGCCATCTTCTGCTTCAATATAATGAGTTTTGTACTGTAAGACAAATTCAGATGTATCATTTACTTTGTGTTCCTTTATTTTTCTATTATCTGTTTTTTTGCTGCTGGTATCTCATTAAAAATTTAATTGAACCTGAAGTAGTATTTAAACTTTAGAAAATGCTTACGTTCTTTGTGAAACTGGTACCTCCAGTCCTGTCAACAAGAGCCCCAGAGGTGATTCGTTTTTGGAATGCATTATTGACTGAGTTTATAAAACTGGACTTTCCTGCTCCGACTTCACCAACAACCAGAATCCTGACAAACTGAGCACTTGTTCTCTTGAGCTTGAATGTCCTCAGTTTATGTTCAATTTTGTCCTTTTCTCTATTAAAATCAGAAAGTCACAAACTTTCCCTTAAATAAATGATATAAAGCATGACACTGAGCATGCAGATAAGTTTCTGTACTAATGTAAAGTGTAATATGAACTACAGAGGCTTTTCATTCATTACATAACCCAAGGAGAGTAAAGCAAATTATTTTGTTTATTTCTTATTCATCTGTCTACAGGATAAAGAAAGAAAGAAAAAAAGAAACATTGTTTAATAAACTGAATCAAATAAAGAAAATCAATCCTTTAGGTTTCAGAGCAAATGTATGTTGTAACAGGTTCTGTTCAGAAGTGAGGATACATATTAATTACAGTTTTGGGGTAGAATTAACACCCTGGGAACATGAAAGAGGGAAAACAGTCAGAGAACAGTCTCGCTCAAGGCAATGAGATTTTCTTTTATATAAATAAAGAAACTTACCCCCAAGGCGTTTTCCTCCATGGTTGATCAAATTCTGAAGAACAGACAAACAAATTCAGCATTAACACAAACAGTACAGAACGTATGTGTTCAGTGTTCAGAATGTCTACAGTCTTCTGGTTCTGCAGTAAACCTAATGTGATTTTTCTGTCTCAATCACTTCAATCAGTCACAATGAAATATTCATTTGTAGTGAGTTTAAAACACAAAACATGAATTTTAATGTAACCTTTTGTGATTACTTAATTGTCATTAAGATTGAAGAAAAAAAGTTTACATAAAAATATTATGTTTCTCAACAAAACATGATTATTTGATTAGAAGTTAATTGCTTACTAAATTAAAGAGGTTTATTAATTGATGCAGAATGTGATCAATTCACATATTAATGTAAACTGAGTACGGTGTGAAATCTCAGATGGATGTTGGTGCTGATGGGAATTATAACTATTGTATAAAACAATCATGTTAGAACAGTGCAGCAGTAATTCAGTAAGTAATGAGAGTGTGTGTGTGCCCTGTGATGGGTTGGCACTCCGTCCAGGGTGTATCCTGCCTTGATGCCCGATGCCGCCTGACATAGGCACAGGCTCCCCGTGACCCGAGGTAGTTCGGATAAGCGGTAGAAAATGAATGAATGAATGAATGAATGAATGAATGAATGAATGAATGAATGAATGAATAATTCAGTAAGTTTTATTTCAGTTTGTCAGTCTGATAACCCCCTCGTCAGCTCCCCACCGGAACACTAACCTCCGGTGTCGTGAGGTTACTTTCAGTTTCGACTTCCGGTTACACCACCATAAAGAGCATAAAGCCGCGACGTATCGTCCAGATTGTTGCATACCGAGTTGTGCTTTTATTTCTACAGTTTTTTCACACTGTGACCTGTTATTTTGTGTTTTTGGATTAATGTCGCTGTTCAGTCTTAAGCCTCGCTCACACAGGGACGATTACAGCAGACGTTTAACGCCTAGTGACTAAACAATGGGCACCAACGTGAGCGCGCACACCGACGTGTAGAAACTGGCTGATTAATGAGATTGGAGCTTTAGTTCACGTGTCTGGAGCTGCTGAAGTTACAGTAAAACACGACTTGGTGGCGCTCAAACACAAAACGGTCTTGTTGAGCACACTTTGATACCATGACGAAGATGCATCGAGGCAAGATTAATGTAGAGCTGTTAGTTTCATTGCTTTCTGAAAACAAAGAGCTTTATAACAAACACGACAGCGAATTGTCACAGGGAGTGAATTTGCAGCATCACTCGGCTCATCGCCAGTGAAATCCGCATGGGTGTGACCGTTAAAAAACTCGACAATCGTCCCGGTGTGTACGAGCCTTTAGCCCTTGTCTGTTTTGATTGCTAGTTATTCTTGTTACCGAACTTTCTGCTTGTTTTTGTCCTCTCTGTTTGCCTGTCGGTTTGGATTTGTTTTGCTGTGGACTTTATTAAACTGTGTTTAGTTTCTGCAAACTGATCCCGCCGACTTCTCATTACAGTCAGACTGCTGCTGGACTCGTATTGCAGTATTGCACAATGAAATGGGCCAGAATCACATCTAACTGAGACCTACTCCTGTAGACACTGAAAAATCCTGAAAACATTGTATTAAAAACTACAGAATATAGAAACCGTGAACACATTGTACATCTAGTTACATCTGAGTTCTGAGAACAGATTCTGTATTACCTTCTTATTACGTCTGTAAAACTCAAGGAACATGTTTCCCATTCTGAATATTGTTCTACTTAGTCACTGTGAATCACACTGGCTCC